>NC_056553.1:13515229-13818259 GCF_910596095.1 Thunnus maccoyii | reverse complement strand
TGTTGAATTTTATTGTAAAGTCCTGTTCCTGGTCCTGTCTATCTAGGAATAATTCCTTACCCTAATCTACACCCCATAATCACACTCTCGTTCCTCCCTCAGGTGTTTGAGAACGGCCGGTTGAGTCATTTCGTGGATGGCAGAGGAGGATCAGGGAACTGGATGTCCTTGGTAAAGTGTGCTCGTTTCCCAGAGGAACAGAACCTGATTGCTGTGCAGGTCCAGGGTCAGATCTTCTACGAGGCCTGCAAGGAGATCAGGCCAGGCCAGGAGCTGCTTGTGTGGTATGGAGACTGCTACATGCAGTTCCTCGGCATCCCACTCACCCTGAAAGACCCCAGAGAGGACACCGACGTGATTCCTCCCACTGAAGGTCAGAATCTAACCTTCTGTTGATTAAACTCTTGCTTTAATCAACTCCTGCTACCACCATACTAAATATATGTTTTCCCTGTATTTTCCTCAGACACCGGTGAGGGGTTCAAGTGTGACAGATGCGGGAAGGTGTTTGCATACAAATACTACAGAGACAAACATTTGAAATACACACGCTGCGTGGACCAGGGCGACAGGAAGTTCCCCTGTCACCTCTGCAACAGATCCTTCGAGAAGAGAGACAGATTAAGGATCCACATCTTACACGTTCACGAGAAACACAGGCCTCACAAGGTAATGAAACTGTGCGTGTGCATGTCTGTTGCCCACACTGCAGACCATTACATCAGCAGACCATTACAGGGTCGATGGGTGCATGTAAAAGTTTGCGTGGTGCTGAAAGAACAGCTCCCTACAGCATCACTCAGAACAGGATGCTTCACTTTTTTATTAGGCCTCGTAAAAAGACAAATTACTGTGAGCATATAGCCTTAAGCATCACAACGAAACAATATCAGCCAAATTAGATATTTAAAAAAACACAAATTCATGAAAAAAAGATTATTATACATGCAACTCATATTTTTACCATTTTAAAGAAAATACATCAGTCTTAAATGTATGCGTGCTTACTTAAATAGTGTTAATCAATTTAGGTTAGTTTATCTTTCAGAATATCTTTGTAAAAATGATGGCAAATTTAAATTTAAATCATTTTTTGTCTGATTTGCAGTGCTCGGTGTGTGGAAAGAGTTTTTCCCAGTCGTCCAGCCTTAACAAACACATGCGTGTGCACTCCGGAGAACGTCCATACAAGTGTGTCTACTGCAATAAGGTGAGAAGATTTTTCCTCTTTTGCATAACAATGCCACTGTAGCACAGAAATCAGAGGCACTACCCGCCGGTTTAATCTATAAAAATGTATAGTATTATAATTGTATGTAGCCTATACCCTTCTCATGATTTTGTCAATTTAAAACATTTCAAGTCATCAAAAAATCACGTTAAATGTGAATTTAAGATTGGAAAAAAACACAGAAAAGATGCAGAAGAATTATATCGCTATTGCACAACTGACTTTTCGTGTAATTATTGAAGTGTCAGAGGCTTTTATCTTCTAATGAGTGTATCTTTTTTAGTTTCCCTTCTGATTCTTTAAGTACAGGACCTGCAGGCCTTCTCTGCTCCTCCTCCTCCTGCTCTTCCTCCTCCTCCTCACCACTCTTCCTTCACGCGTCTTTTAAACCAGCAGCTTTGGATCCATTTAGGGCTTCCTCGTTTCATGGTGCATTTGGCTCGAGCCCCTCATTATTGTTTCTGCGGACGGGCACGCTCCGCTGAGACACTTACATGCTAATTATCGCCAGATGTACACCCACCCTTTTGTCTGCCGAGGTTATACTTTTAATTTACGGTCCTGGAATGAGGAGAAGTTTTTTTTTTGTTCTTTGTTCTCGATATCCTCCCCTTTTTATGCACCCAGAGAGGGTTTTGTTAACGTAATCCCCCTTTTCTCCTTGTCCGGACAATTTAAGTAATACGCCACGAGACAAGCGGTTTGCAGCCGTTTTATAAACGGTTGAAGACGGTGAAAATGAGAATAAGAAAACGAAAAATAGACAATTTTAAGCAATAACCTACTTGTTACATTGTCATTAAACGGTGACAACGCAATTGCTAAAAGTGACATTTTACAAAGCCAACATTTTACTTAGCCTAATTAAACAGAGATAGAAATACAGGTGTGCATGCTAGCTAGCTAATCACCAGCTTATCTGTTTTATAAACTGCGGTTAAAATCCTTCACATGCTGTTCAAAGTGTTGCCAAAATATTGTTGCCAAAATTGTGAATTTAACACACAAAAAATATCCTTACTGAGTGTTTTTTTTTTTTTTGTCCTCCTCCAGGCCTTCACTGCCTCCAGCATTTTGCGCACACACATCCGCCAGCACTCCGGAGAGCGGCCCTTCAAGTGCAAGCACTGCGGGAAGGCCTTCGCCTCCCACGCCGCGCACGACAGCCACGTCCGGCGAACCCACGCCAGAGACAAGCCCTTCAACTGCGACCTGTGCGGAGCTTCCTTTCAAGAGGAACAGGGCCTGAAATACCACATGAAAAGTCATAAAAGTAAGAAGCTATTTCTTCAGCATATATATATATATATATATATATATATATATATATATATATATATATATATATATATATATATATAGGCTACAGAATGTGCTAAAATGACTGCTTATATAGCATATAGTATATACATAAATAATTTTTGATTGATTGTTGATTTATACATTAAAATTGATTATGGTGTTGGTTTCTTCATATTCAGTTTCGCAGGAAAAGTTTTGTATTGTGTCTGTTTAAATATGGAAATATGTATGTATATTGTAAGTTGCAAACAGAAATGTCTCGTTGTTCCCACTTTGAAAACTGGTTATTTACTGGTCTGTTTTCTCTCCCTGCAGAAAGGGAACTCTTGGACAGCGCAGTTCTTCCGTCTTCTCCAGAGAATGAAGCATTGGAGGACTCCGCGTTTCCAGTGAAGGACAATCCAAAAAATCAGAAAAACGCCGGACAAAACTTCCCTTACACCGGGTTAACAGCTTTAAACCCAGAATATCGGCCCTGGAACTAATGGTCTATTATCTAAATTATGGAGTAAAACCTGACAAAGATCCTGTGAAATGTTTTAGAGGATTTTAGACGATACTAATACCACGAGAAGACAGAGAAATAAATAAATGGGCCTAAAATGAGGTGAAATAAGAAAAAAAAAAAAGATTTTGTTGTACAGGCATATTTAAATAGGTACATGATAATTTAAATTGTCAGGCAAAAATGTGTCTAAATCTATTTATATGTTTTGTGTTGTTTTGTGGCTTAAAGCTTTCACTCTGCAATGTTTTTGTGTACCCAGTGTGATAACATAACAATAGCAGCGATTATTATTATTATTATTATTATTATTATTATTATTATTATTATTATTATTATTACGTTGGGTTTTCTTGCATCATTAACGCTTGAAAAGCAAAGCTATTTTTATTCATTGTAGATTTGAGTCTATTTGTGTAAAAAAGAAATCTTATACTCTCTCTTAATTTATAATGTCTGATAATATTTTTACTGTGATGTAAGACCTCAAAAGCAAATCGAAAGTGTCCTCGTTTGTTCATTATGAGCTTTTTCATGGATAACAAATAAAAAGTCAGCGCATGAAAACAAGGCTATGGCTGTTGGTTGTGGTTTATGTGCGAATTAAGCAGGTCTTCCATTTAAAATAAAATGTTTAAAATTAATTATGTAAAAGCAAAAACTATACAATAGGCTGCATGAGTTTATTTTTGATAACATTTACAAAATGTTTGAGTGACACACTGATGCTTTTGGTTAGAAATGTGACAACTATGGCATCATTTTAAATGGAAAAGGCAACAAAAGTTTGAGATTTTATTTATCTCACCAGTTTAAATAAACCAGTTAATATAATTCCATCTATTATGATCCAAAAGTGACATTATAGTGTCCATCAATGCAGTTAAAAAAAGAGTACAAAGTTGTTAAATAACTCAAATTATGCTCTATGGATGGTTTCTGGGTTAACATTTTGCAGATAGCTGCATGTATATATGTTTGTGTTGTGGTGGGCATGTACAGTTTTCACCTGTGTGTCTCTTCCTCCAGTCCATGTGTCCTTTTGTACACATCTACTGTTTGGTGTGTAGCCAAGAGTGATGAATTGGAGGCTGTATGCTCTGAGTGAAAATGAACAAACCCCACTGGACCGAATGAATGACAATAGAGTGCAACAGTAAGGTGGTCTATTGCTACACACACACAAAGGAGCTCACTATGACTGACATCTGCTCTCACTGTCACCAACTGGCCCACATGTGTTCTCCTGAGATTAGATCCGATAGATAGATAGATAGATAGATAGATAGATAGATAGATAGATAGATAGATAGATAGATAGATAGATAGATAGATAGATAGATAGATAGATAGATAGATAGATAGATAGATAGATGTAACAGATTGTGTGTCTGTGTCTTGTTGGGGTTAATTTGAGGAAAGCCCCAATTGGTATGGTGGTGGTGGCAGCAGCATGAGGTCTGACAGATGACACAGTGTCCGGTCTTTGTCTCAGTGCACTGTTATGTCACCTTTAACCTCTAGGTCACCATACTTCACAGTGAGGGCATGTAGTCAGACACAACAACGCCATGGCAGCGCTTGGTGGGCGCTACAACAACTCAATATATATGATATTGAATGCTTTATGTGTGGATTACAGACAGAAAAACAAAATGATGAGAAGTAAAGCAAAAAAGGACAAGAAAGATGTAATTAGCAACAGGATGTCTTAAGGATAAAATATATTTTTTAGCCCACATGATGTAGACATGCCTTTTTCCTTTTTTTCTCAGCCAATTAAAGTGTCACAGGGATTTCTGCTCTGCTCTCTGTTCACTTTTCTGGGATGTTTGCAGGGAGAAGAGCAGCAGCACCACTTAACCCCTCTGTATTTCCTATAACGGATGGACAGCAGCCTTTAGGGTCAGGGGTCACCTCCTCACTGAATGTTTAACAGCCTCCCTCTCCCTTCAAATAGCCAAAATATGGATGCTTGAACAAGTGTAGATCAACCTTCATTGGACCTGCCCCTCCCATGTATACAACCCCCGAGCCTCCACGAGGGGCCTGCTGTGAAAAGAGAGGATACTCCCCTTTGTGGTCTTCCAGGAGCAGAGGGGTGGAGGAGAAGGATGGGACAAGAAAGGAAGAAAGAATGAAAAGACAGAAGGAGAAAAGGGAGAATGAGCTGCCAGAGCTGAAATACTGAGATTGTTAGCGAGCCGTGCTAAAAGACTGGTTTTACTAGCACCTCTCTGATTGGCTGATTTAGGACCCGACGCTTGAGCATGGAAGAATTTTTTATCTAGGTTGTTTATACGGATTGATTTCACACTTAACCTCCTGGCAAGTTAACAGGGCCTCTGGAGAGCTATCCATCAGATTAATCTCTATATTAATGTGATATTAATGATAGGAGCACTGGAGTTTTATGGCTTAGATTTGCTGAGGTCAGTTCCCTCTGAGGTTGAAGCCAGGGGCCATAACTCTTGACCATAATGATGAATGATGTTTTATTACAATGGTCAGTATTTCGATTATTAATAATATTTATTGATATAAAGAAAAGATTGTTGTTCTCTTCTCTTCTCTTCTCTTCTCTTCTCTTCTCTTCTCTTCTCTTCTCTTCTCTTCTCTTCTCTTCTCTTCTCTTCTCTTCTCTTCTCTTCTCTTCTCTTCTCTTCTCTTCTCTTCTCTTCTCTTCTCTTCTGCTAAGCTAGTGGAGCTGAGTGGTCAAATGCCCTGATGTATTAGCTTCTATTGATTGCCTAAGAGCTGTCAGTGTAGTGTGTGTGTGTGTGTGTGTGTGTGTGTGTGTGTGTGTGCTGTAGTCTGGCTGATATTGAGGCAAGCCCCAGTTCCAGACAGGCCTCAGACTCTCAGCTGAGTGGACTCATAAACTATAACCACACCAGTCTCTCTGTCCATCTGTGCCTCAGTCTGCCTGCAGTCCCTCCACGCAACCACCCAAACCACATGAAAACTCAGCGATGATGAAGATGAAGGAGAACTGTAAAACTTGTTACTTTTTGCTTTATATAAATAAAGACACTAAATATATTATCAGTGTGTTTTAGGGCATTCTGGCTCAGCTTTCTTGCATTTCATCCTCCTGTTGTTTCCACTGTAAACCATCCAAAGAAGCTTGTTTTAATTTTGTCATAAATTTAGGAAAACAGTTTTATTAACAACCATGCATGTTTTAAAATCTTAATTAGGTTTTAAAGGTGGTGATGATAACTTTTCTCTCCATATTTGCAGAGCTGGGTTATTACAGTTTGACATTTCCCACTTCTTGTAGTACTTGCACACATGGAACCTTTCTGATGAGCTTGAATGTGCTCCAATTTGAGTCACTTCTGTATCTTAATTTAAACTCTTTCCACTGTTCTTTGCTGTTCTCCTGCACCTTTCATAGATTCATTTCTTTACTGCGCTTTCATTTATTGAATTTTGTGGCAACTTATTTCTGCACTAAAACTGCATTTCTGTGTTATTATTTTATGTTTTATTGTATCTTATATTATTTATCATAATTGATTTTACTTTCATTGTGTTTTTAAATGTGTCTCTTCACTTGCCTTGTGTTCTTGTTTTCTTGCAGCTTTAGTAGACATCATTTAATTTTTTCAAACAACACTTTATTCCATTGGTTTTGAAGACTTTTCTGTTCCTGTTAAGTTATGATTTTTTCACATGGTTTAGCTGTGTTTCATTTTTAATGCCAGCCTTTCTTCTGGATTTTCGTTTTACCTCGTTGCTGTCACAATGACGTCTTATCTGTGTGACTTCTTGCCTTTAAAAGAAGCATTTGAGTCAAGTCATAAGTGTGAATGGCTCCACTGAACTGTGCCCCCTCCTGTTCCCTCAGTCAAGAGTTGAAGCTGATCAGCTTGTGTCCTGCCATTCATGCCTCAGGTTGGAGCTGTTGTTATCGGCCGGTGATTTCCACTGGGACAGCGGACAGTACAGCAGGAGACACATAGAGAGGCTCAGGGGCTTGCATGCTGCTGGCTGGATGAAAGGCAGATCAAACACTGTCCGCAAAGCCTCTCCATATTGCTGCTGAGCACTGTGTGTGTATGTGTTGTGTGTGTGTGTGTGTGTGTGTGTGTGTGTGTGTGTGTGTGTGTGTGTGTGTGTGTGTGTGTGTGTGTGTGTGTGTGTGTGTGTGTCCTCTAGGTGGGATTGATGCATGAGGAGGGCAGATGGCCTTATCCTTCTCTGAGGGGGCTGGTGTGAGGTTCCACTGTGGTCCCGTGGGGTAACATATTTTGGCCTACCACCCCCAACACACACACACACACACACACACACACACACACATCTTCCATAACCCCCAGCAACCCCCAAACCACTTGCCACAAAATATACTGTATACCTGAGCTCTATCTATCATCCTTGTACTTGGAAAAAAACATTACCTCCTTGCTCCTGTTTGAACTATTTAACCTCTGACGGACTGCAGGGCTCTTCTTTTGGGCCAATTCAAATGCAATGTGCTGAAAGGAGTAAATCTGCTTGTAGGTTGACATCTGTCATTGTCATTCAGGATGTTAAAAAGTGTTATAGGGTTCTTCTCCACATGCACCATGCTTTACAATAGTTCTCGGTGTGCTATTTGTGTGTCTTTATGCGCAAGGCTATTGTATGTACCTAACTGTTATTCCTGTAGGTGATGGATCTAGCAGTAGGGTAGTGAGAAGAGGAGCTACTGTTACAGTACTCCCTACCTCCCTCCCTCTCTCTCTCATACACACACACTTCTCTTTCTGTATCACCCCACATTTCTTGCTCTCACCGTCTGTTCAAGTCTGTTTTCTTTACTTCTGTGCAGATAGATGAATAAATTGCCAGAAATTATGGCCTAATGCTGTCTTTCCATCAAAAACACACACAGATACTGTATATGCAGTGATCCGATAGACCCCAACCATGTAATTCCTAAGCAACAGTTGCCTCATGGTGTTGCCTGCCCCTGTTGTGCGAGAGCCTATTATCAGGCGAATGTTTCTCTCAGTGGGGTAGTGGTGTTGAAAGGCTTTGGGAGGCCTTAAACTGATACTTTAGTACAGTTGGACCACATGCCGCTACGACACTACTGGCTATAGGAAAGAGACTTGCCTGCATAAACTTGCTTATGAAAAAGTTCAGCAAGTATTCCCAGGAGAACGTTCAAATTTAGACAACTCAAATCCTTTTGTCATACAGTTTTCTACAGGCAACTGGAGGTGCATTTTTAGAGGTTGGAGGTTTTAAAAGTTAAAAAAAAAATCATGTTCACCTCAAAAGTTTGTGTTTAGAGAAGAAATTGGTTATCTCAACATAAAAGGTTTGCAGCATTTAGCTTATGAATGTGTACTTTCTAGCAGTAAAAGGAGGACTGCATGTGTTGTCCCTGAGGGAAGGATTTACAACATATGGACACTGTACTCCTGCCACATGCGCATCCATGCATGGACGAGGTGACCTCCCTGCCTCTGAAGATGTTTTCTGTTAGTTCAACTAATCCTTACTAAGCTGTCCATTTAGATGAACACTTAGAGGGCGACACTCACGTATGGTGGACATCGACTCTGTGCTATCCTGTCAAATCTGTTTGCCTTTTCTCTGTTACTGTCAAGGAGGGGAGGAAAGGGATAATCTCATACCATATGCACTGTATGTTTGTAAATGTTTGTAGCTGTTTTATGAACAGATAAGAAAAGACAGAGCAAGAGAAGGTGGAGGAAATGGAAAATTGCAACCCTCTCGAAGGGAATTAGCTAATAAGCACTCTTTTCACTTCTTTTCCTCACTTCAGTCACCAGCCGCACAGGACAGCTGATGATTGATCCCCCCACAGACCATCATGAGAGTGCAAGAGTGAGCCACACAGTGTACTATAACCCTGCAAACCAATCCATCATACGCATATGCACACACTCATATGCACAGGCAGATTGTGCAAATGCACACAGTACAGAAAACACACAAAAACCTGCACATGCTTGGATGTGTTCATGTGCATAAACAACATGCAATAAAGAGACACACACAGGAGGTGATGGACAGAGGGGGGCAGGTCAGAGACATACTCATCAATAGCTGTCAGTCACATTTAACAAAGCTAACAGCACAGAGACAAGGGAGGACAACTGATTTATCACCTAGTTAGTTCCCTCCTCCTCTCATCACCTCCTTTCTGCCGCACCTCGCCCTCTCTCATCACTGTAATACTGCTGCTCCAGCTAAACTTGCAGTCTGATTTGGGGAGCCAAAAGCACAATTGGAGGAATTTTAAGTGTGAGACAAGAAATGATGAAGGTCTGAATTTGCACAAAACTAAAATCATGGGCTGTTGTTGCTTCCTATGTAACTTGTGGTGTCTTGCAAGAGATCTTGAACACCTCCTGCCACCATAAGCTGATTTGTGGCACCTGCTGGAAGCTCTTTGAAAACTCTCTCAGGCTCTCACTTCCACTCTTTCTGTCACTTAGAGCCAGCAATGCAGCATTCATTATTTTAATCCCCACATTTTCATTGTCTTAAGTCCATCATTGTTCTTTTCATCTCTTGTGAGCTGGCAGGACTGGCTCTAAATGGAACAATGATGAGGCAGTTCAGTGGTCGCATTGTCAAATTTACCTGTGTTAAACAGTGGCCAAAATCAGTATTTAACCTTACCCTGAAATTAGACATTGAAACATTAAAATACTCTGATATGAAGTCACATCTTCAGGATCAGGCCTGCAACCTCCAGGATTTTGATGATATGATGTTGTGTTGATGTCAGGGTCAACATCCTCCTCATTCAGGGTCTATTACTGCCTTTAAAAAATCAGTTTACTAACTAGGTTATATAGTCTGTGTTGCTATCACAGCTACACTTCTATTGTTCAGGGGACAATTGACCGTGACCCCAGGCAGCTCCCAAAGGTCTGCGGGGTCAAAGGGGAGACGATTCTGAAAGGTCTCCGGGTATGGATGTGCAGCAGCTAGCTCGGGGCTGGAGTGACTGTTTAAGCACCTGATGCTTTGCGACTGTGCCAAACATGAGCGGGTGTAAAAGCTTAAAGGTCTTAAACCTGCTCATCCAGGAGACAAATAGAGGCAATGATTCAACTTGAAGCTGACAACAAGCGAGGTGACAGTGATGGAGATGAAAACTGTGAAGAATGAGTCGGGCACTGAGTGCACTACCACAGCTAAGAGTATATGTGCATGAGTGAGGTGTGTGATGATGCTATGCGCTTGTGCCTCAGTGCATTTTCTGTCCATGTCTAAGTGTCTTGCCCCAACCCCCACCCCCCACCCCCAACACTGAGTCATGATGGCTTTTTGACAGTTGAACTGGAAGACAAATGCCCCCCGTCCTACTGAAACATTCATGAAGCCTTATGACCCTCTCCTCCACCTAATGTACCCTAACAGGCCTTTATGGCTTCTCTCTAGCCTAGCATCACCTTAGTGCTGCTTCCCGGCATCTAACTCCTTAACACCCAGCCACCACCGGTCTTTTACGCCCTTTCAGCAGTTCGTTGGAGAAACCTCGCCCTGGTAAGTTTCCTGAGTGGACAAAGGATGACTGCAGCACTCAGCATGATTACCTCAGGGCAGCCGTCCACTAAATCAAGTAGCAGGTATGCAGTTTATTCGGTATGCATGTCTTCGCTCTGTGTCTTTGGGGGCAGTTCAGGCTGACTTTGTCATATGCTTCCAGTTTCATGTTGTTCCCTCTTCTTGTTTCTCCTCTCCTTCACGTGTGGTCATTGAAAGTCTCTGTAATCTGACTCCTAAGGGGAGCATTGATCTGTTAAGATTGTCACTTTAAAAAAGCCCCATTAGGGTTTAAGGTTTGACAGCTGATATCAACATCCTTTAGTGTTGTGACAGGTTTGAATGCACTGAAGAGTGAGAGAATTGATGGGTGTAGGGTGGGATGAAAGGACCGGGAAAAAAAGTGTGTAGAAAGTGAGTTCAGGTACATAATTTACCTTTTTTTAACAAGCCTGAGTCAAAACTCAGAATAAAGAAATAAAATTAAAGAAAGACATAAGTAAATCAGAGTAAGGCTTCCTGTATTGAGCAGAATGACCTCAGCTTGTCATTGGGACTCGACATTGTGTCCTCTGTGTGTGTCCACCCTGTGTGTGTCCACAGGGAGATCTGGCCTGAGCAGTGCGTTTTACTATTCTCCTGGCCTCCCCACTGTGTTTACCTCTCCGTGGTAAAAAATGCCATATGCTAAATGGGCTTGTGTTACGGCTCTGGTTACCAGGCGGACCGTCGGCCCCACACACTCTCAAATACCAACCAGAAAGGATATGTAAGCCATATCCAAGCCTATAAAGTCGAGCTCCATTGATCTGTTTATGCTTTTTTAACAATCTCCAACACATGAGATTCATCTCAGCCATAGACAATCTCCTGATGGTCATTGATCATCTGGTAACACCAGACCAATTAATTAGCTCCAGCAATCATTGTTGCTTTTGGGGAGTCAGTCGTTATCAAAGCATTATCAGTTAACCTGTGACATTTGCAATTTCAGGAATGTTTGGAAAACCCAAAATACTTAGGGTTTTATTTTTCTTTAAAGCATTAAATATTCAATATAGAACAGAAAAGACACAGTGCAGATTTAGTACAAACTATTCATCCCAGACTACATTATTGACAACATACCTATTGACTGAGGTAATAGAAGTCACAGAAGATAGCTCACACTCAGGATACGGTAAGAGTCAGTCCATATTTCTGATAATGTGCATTCATCAGAGGAAAAACTGCAGAGCTCTGCATGAATTTTCTTTGCTTCAGGATTTATTTTCTATTGGGGATATACAGTATGGTGCCTGATGAGTGCCTAGACTCAATGGGTATAAAATGCTTCTCCAGCTTTTTTTAAAATGGATTTTGTGAAATTGATTTTTTTACATGCCTGTAATTATTTTAAATTATATTCTTATTCTTTAAATTTAGGCAATAGACACCGAATGGCTACAATATATCAAATCTTTTCTGCAGCTACACAGATTACAGTAACATACAACAATTGATTTCTCAAACATATGCTGACAAAGATGATATTTTGTTCTGTAACTTCAAGAATATTCTCGATCATTTCAACATTGCATACTATGCAATCTCTGTTTTATTAATGTGTCTGTCTGTCTTTGTTACTTTGATTCTGTAATTCCATTTAGCTGTTACCAAGGCAATGGTGTAAAAGAACTTATATGCTCAGTCAACCTACATTATAGGTTGTGTAGGTGTATAAATAAAGGTTGAAAGAAAGAAATCTTCAGTTGACACTTTTTCGCATAAGGGTTTTAGTTGTTTAGTCCACCTGAGACAACGATATCAGGCACATATGAGTGTATATACAATTCTGATCACTGTAAAACAAAGTATTGCTGCAAATCAATAAATGCCACCAATTATGCCACCTTATTGGAACTTTTCTATTTTGCACTATGGGGTTGAAGTCACGTTATGTTTTATGAAAAAAGGGCAAATGTTTCAAATCAAATGTAAAACATTTAAACTGTTAATATTTCTGATTAATCTGGATGTTCTGAGAAACTGATAATGATGATGATGACAAAAGCAGTTGTCTTTAAGAATCTTATCAATTAAATGTTCTTATTTATATATTTAGTGTTTCCATAACAACAAAAAAAACTACTTAAGTTATGATGAAAGTTGCTTTCCAGGATACACAAAACTGTTTGTTCTTTAAAACAACAACAGAACAAAGTCACTTAACATAGCTGAAACCTTTAGTGCCCACAGTAATCTGCATTAGTATCCCTCATTACATCATTTTTAGCTCCACCACTGGTCCTTCTCTCCATCCTCTTAGGCTCCAACTCAGCTCTGCTGCCACACTGCTCTGTAAGCTCCAGCAGCAGATCAATGCCTCTGAAATGGAGCCGACCTGCAGTCACATTAATGGTGCACATCATCTTAAAGGGCTCTTCCCAGAAGACTTTCCCGCTCACACTCTCACACATGCTTCAAACACAGCAGCCAGCAGAGGGGAAACAGAGGTCAATACAGGCTATCCTGATTCCTGCACCAAGGCTTGTTTAGCCTAGCTGGGCCTGCTAACAGTTAAAGGCTTACATTACAAAGTCCTGTTCATTAAGGACCCTGACAAAACCGGAGATAGTTCTCAGACATAAAGGTGTATGGGGAGATATCGTATGATCTCTGCAACAGGAAGCATCTGTTTTCCTGACATGAAAAATGAATCAAACACCTTTTAGTCCATGTGTATGCAGGCTTGCTGTCTGTATCACTGACCACAATACATCAATACTGGCACCTCTCACCAAAAAAGATTGAACCCTCAGCACCAAAAAATAATCAATATCGGAATGTGAAGAGAAGAAAGCATATTGTCTTTTCTTCGCAGCAAAAAAAAAAGATGTCTGTGGCTAAATCCAGACAGGTACTTTTCTCAGTCATAATCTCCTATTCCAATGGATTACCAGTTTAGATGTCACCTTCAAACAATATCTCTTCACCGCTGTATAGGCTTCTGCATGCTGACTGCTTCCATTGGAGGTCAAATTAGCTTCAATGATGAGCCTCTCATTTCTAAAGGACCCGGTGGAGCTGAAAGGCCTCCTCGTGGGAATAGGGTTTAGATGTGACCTGCTTCATCTGCTGCCTCCTGGCGTGCCGTGGTGCTGTGAGAAGGCCTCCTGAGTGTAAATGAGTAGAAGGAGACTGGCTAATGTTTGAGGGGTATTCTCAGAGGTTGGTATAAGCTGTAATGGTTTGAGCATTACTGAATGATTGGTTTTAAGCTCCAAAACAAGTTGACAGTTCAGTTTTTTATTGCGTGTGTAGCCTAAATGTATATTTTTGTAGTTTTATGTGTTGCAACTCAACAAATACTGTAAAAGAAATGAACCATAACCATTTCTCTGGCTTTAATCGGGAGACCATCACTCCTTATTTTGACCTTCCATTCAAATTCACTCCATGTTCTGATTTGAATGTTTTGATATAAACAGTTTCATGATCAATTTCAAGCAAACGAACTGAATAACTTTGCTATTGCATCTATCTTTCTCATGAAAGGCAGCAGACAAAAGCTCTAAAGCCTCTGCAACTGAGAGTAATCCAGAAAATCAATCCACCTGTACTCCTCTCTCCACAGAGCAGCAGGATTGGTTACACACGCTAATCATGTGTGTTGATTTCATCCCCGCTGCCAGCGCGGAGGGCAGTACAGCACAGCACAGTTTCCCCTCTGTCTTTGCGGTGTTCAGGCCCAGCGCCTTATTGATCAGAATGAGTAAGTTAATAAGCTTTAGACTCATTCATCAGCAGGGTAGAGACTGGAACTGCACACGGCAGGCTTAATCAAGTCATCAGTGCCCGTCAAGCATGAACACAGTAATTAAAGGAAGAGGGAACATGGAGATGAGGAGAGAAGGGGAAGAGCGGGGGGCTATAGGGTTTGCCTCGGAAAGAGATAGAGAACTTCAGTGCTCCATTTATAAAGCGCAGATTCACAACGACCGTGGCCAAGAAACGATGCCGTTTGACTCATGACTCTTTTTTCTTGCCATATATAGCTCTCACATTAATCTAGCCTTAGTTAATCAGCAGCTGAAATACAATCAGCCAGGTGATCCAAACAGTGACCCGAGGACAGACAATTCATCCCGCCTTGAGCAGGCCCTCCTATACCGACACACACACATAAACAAGACAAAGAACAACACCCCCTCCTTCCCTTAATGACACACACAGCCAAGGAAATCACCAATAATCACCGTCATCATCATCATCCTCAATATTTCACAGCTCCAACAGAGGTGCCATGTGAGGCCAAAAGGATGAGCTCATTTGGCTTTCTTGGAAGACGGCTGAGGCTGGCTAGATTTACAGCAGCAGCTGTGAGTGATGATGACGCTCCTCTGCAAACAAAAGGAATCACTCCTGTCTGGAGCAGAGGAGGAGAAAGGCTGTGGGGAAATCGAAGGGGCTACAGGCCACGATTTAGAGGCTGAGACGTGGATCCTCGCTGTTACCACAGAGGCAACTGTGTGTGAGTTATGCAAACCGGGACTGCTCTGTAAGGTCAGGGTCAGACGCTCATGATAGGCATCCCGCTTTGGAGGGTGTTTTAAAGGACAGACTTACATTTTTTCAAGTTTGTTTTTAAAGAATATTCACACCCCCATATGTACATGTTTTTATCCTCTGTAATATTTCCTCCTGTCCATACTGGCCATGATGAGATCCCTTCCTAATGTGGACAGGAGGAATGATTACACTGACCTAAAATTGTTTTAATGTACATATGATCATGTGAGTTATGTTTTAAGACAAACTTGAAAAAATGTGAAGCTATCCTTTAATATTTGAGTTAGAGGCAGGGTAAATCACTCTTTGCTTGTGCAGTCTAAACTGGGAGTGAATTTGGAAAATTGCAGATGTTGGTTTTTCATTGGGTTTTTTTTTTTGTTTGTTTGTTTGTTTGTTTGTTTTTCTCCACGACAGCCAGTAAAATTTACCCAAATTACAAAAAGACATATTTTCCTTCTTTGGTTATATCTGCTGAGGTTTTCAAGTATCTGTCTAAGAGATTTCTGCCATCATTCAGATCATCAGAGCATTAAAAAATGACATTAAAAAAAACTAATAACACCATCCCTTTCCAAAAGAAATGTCGCAGTTACTCTGGATGATTCAGATAATTCAACGGTTTTTATTGCAACTACTTTCTACTGAGGTACTCGTTTTTCTAGTTCCCCTGCTCCTTTCCCTTAAAGGATAGGTTCACAATTTTTCAAGTGTGTCTACAAACAATAGTCAGGTGCCCACATGAACACCAAACGAGGTTTTCTTCGTTGTAATCATTCCTGCTGTTCATACTGGCTATTAAAAGGTCCCCTTCTTTATATGAGGCTTCAGCTGTCTTGAGTTAGTCACATCAAGTGGATATCTGCCAAAATTACAGTCTATTTAGCATCAAATTCCCTCTTTGTGTTTCCTCAGACCATGTTATAATAACAAAAAGAGGAACTTTGGCACTAAAAAGACTGTAACGTTGAAAGATATTGACTTGATTTCACTAATTTGAACAGCTGAAGCTTCATATTAGCTTCAGATAAACTTTTAAATATATCTTTGCACAGAAGGAGGCTTAAGGATTTTGGCCCCCATCACTTCTATGGTAAGTGCATTATGAAGGGATCTTCTAATGGCCAGTATGAACAGATGGAGTGATTATGGCAAGAAAAACATGTGTTCATTTGGGCACACTAACTTGTTTCAAGGCAGACTTGAAAAATTATGAACCGATCCTTTAAAGACAGAAAAAGTCTTCTGCTTCTATAACAGTCAATAATGCCTTTTATTTCTCTTTTGTGTGTCATCCCTGCAGCAGTCCATGTGTGTAAATGTTAGTGTGTGTCCCTAACATACGAGCAGCACCCTCTCTCAGGTGCTCCTATCCCCCTGTGCCCTATTAGCTTTAAACCTGACCATTAGACTGTCCCTTCAACTCCTGTGAAAAAAACACACACCTAATGAAAGCAGCTCCCAGACTGAGTGTCCATTAATTGTGACTGTTATTGTCCTGTAACCCATCTCCTGCTGGATGCAAAGCATGTGTGAGTGTGTTAGTTAGTCAGTGAATGTCGCCGGTATGGCTGCTGTGGTGAGCAAGCTGACAGGTAACATTAGCATCACAGGTGGTCACGGAAGCATGGAAGTGCCACACATGCACACACAAATGCACACAAGTGGGAACACACGTGCACATACCCCCACACACACATATAAATACAGTTTATGGAAATATTACTATTTGTTTCACTTAATTAGTATCCCATCAGAAATCCATACATACTGGTGTTGTTACTATCAGTGTGATTTACTCAAAATTGGTGCTCTAAACTTAATTAACTTCATAATTAGTATTAATTTATCAGTAAAATACTTTTTCTCTGAATATTTTAATGTTTGCCAGCTTTAACAGGTAACATGTGACCAAAGTACAAAACCAATAGGCCGTAACACAGAATAACTGATTGTCATGGGGTACTTTTACAAGTATTTTACATTTCCAGTTAATCCATATTTAAACAATAGTTGTTAAGCATTTTGACTCATGTAAATAGTCCACTTTCCCAATTTTTGTCAAAAATATTTTCTTTAACCCCAAATTTTTTTGTCAGATTTACACTGATTACATTTCCTGAACAAATTCAAGTCATTCTTTGGAGGATCAACTTTATACTACTTTCTTATTATGTTTTGGGTTTGTTTTTTTTGCTGGCTGTTGTGTGTGTTATGTGTTCCCACTATGCATTATAGCACAGTTGTTTAGAATGGCGAATCAAATGTCTTTTATGGTTAATTTGTCCCAAAAGGATTTTTATACAACTCAGTAAAATACTTTTCAAATCTTTTTATTGTGGAAATGGGATGAAATTGCAAATGGTCAGACTTTCTACTAATATTTTTGACATCTGAGCAATACATAAACCCAAAGGACTGGAGCAAGGGCCTCATATTCAAGCTTCCTAAGAAGTGTGACCTTAGCAATTGTGACAACTGGCGAGGCATAATTCTTTTCATTCTTAGGAAGGTCTTCTATACAGTTCTCCTCAAAAGGTTAGGATAGCACCATAGATGTCAAGCTAAGGCAGGAACAGGCAGAATTTCGTAAAAGTCAAGGATGCATAGATCAGATTTTTACTCTCCAGAACATCATTGAGCAGTGCATTGAGTGGAATGCCCCCTTGTATCTCAACATCGACAATGTTCATTGTGAGAGCCTATAGAAGATCTTAAGGGCATAGAGAATACCACCCAAAATTGTAACCATCATTGGGAAATTCTATGAACACTTTGAATGCAGTGTCAGTCTGGTAAACACACACATTCTCTGAAGTCTGGAGTAAGACAAGACTGCATTCTTTCCCAAATTCTGTTTCTAATCACCATCGACTGGGTGATGCATCAAACAACATCAGACTGTCCCTGTGGAATCCATTGGCCCTTGTTCACATACTTGGAAGACCTTGTCTTTGCTGACGATCTGGCAGTCATGTCATTCACTCATATTCATCTCCAGGAAAAGTCTGACCAGCTAAGCAATTATGCAAAGCAAATTGGTCAGCGCATCAACCAGAAAAAGACCCAGGTGATGTGCATCAATGCCCCAACAGTGCCCCCAACCACCATCGATGGAGAGGCATTGGAATATGTTTTAAGATTTACATACCTCGGAAATCTCATACGCAGTGAAAACAGTGCCCAAAAAGACATCATCTTAACAAAGCCAGAGGTGCTTTTAGGACCTGTATAGGAAGACAAGCAGCATGAAGATGTCCCTTGAGATAAAGAAACACAGGTTACAATGGCTCAGTCCTGTACTGAAGATGGCCAATAAAGGATACCTAAAGTTGCCTTGACATGGACCCCTACTGGGAGGAGACAGACCAAAAACTACCTGGCGAAGGACAGTGTTGATGGAACTGGAAGAAATGGGTCTCTCATGGGACAAAGCACAGGCCAAAGCATGAGACAGGATTTAGTGGCAGCATATAATTTCAGCCTTATGTCTTAGACAGGACGAAAAGGATAAGTATTCAGTTTAGTAGTGAGTAATAACTACTACTAAACTGAATGACTAAATCAATGAGATATGATGGGATTTTCTTGCTTATGTCCTGGTCTTAGTATTAATTGGTCCAGCATCTCAATCCAAACTTTACCCTCCTCCTCTCCCCAGTCTCTCTAATCACACAGCGCAGTGGACAGACTGAATACTGATCCCCCTTTGGGACTCAAACCAACAACCGCAATCACAACCTGCTTTACAACTCATAATTAGCACAGGGAACACATCTCCCATTTGGGTTGACAGTGTGAAACACATGCAAAAAAGCAACACTATGTGCCTAACGGGTGCTGATAATCCTTCAGGAACATACCTTGGGCATACACAATGTGCCTGTAAACACATGTGCTTGAATGGGCACACACACACACACACACACTCCCACAGAGCAACTCAATTACAGCACGAGTCCTTCATAGATCTGTTAGCTTATCTGATGCCAGATCACCTGATCGATAGGGAACAACCACAGAGGGTTTATTTAAGCCTGCCGATCATTAATGTGGGTCCTGCAGTGCAAATACAGAGTAGCAGTGGAAACCTGTTGAAGTGCTTTGACACAGCTTAACAGCACAAACAAGGGCTGAATAAGCTGTGTGTGTGTGTGTGTGTGTGTGTGTTTCTGAATGTAAGATTGTTTGTGTGGTTTTGCTCTTTAGCTTCTTAAAATCAGTGCACAGACAAGGTTTTCCTCCAAGCTGTTTATGGCAAAAAAACACTAGTGGCTCACCAATTTGCTCATCCCATCTCACATAGCAATTGCCCTCACTGTATTGATTCCCACATAATCATTGACAGAGCAATCTCTGAATGACTAGCATGGGATTCAATTAAAGGTTCAGCCTACTGATGATTTTTTTCTTTTTACATCCATCCTGTGTAACACCGTCTCCCTTATTGCCTCAATGGTAACACTGTGCCTCCCCAATTAATGGGTAACTAATAAATGAAATGAATGACTGCTGGTTTCTTGGTCACAAAGGCCTGTGATGAGAGTGGCCGGGCTATAAGCACCGCGGCATGAGGCAGCACACTTCAGTGTTTGCATTAAAGCGTCATATAAAAGTTTGTCCCTTTGTGCGGCATGCTTCCTGGCCCACGCCGGGGCTTACTGTCACAGGGCCAATTGTGCCTCTTTTTAGTCCCTTTGTGGTGCAGCACACTTCTCTTGTGTGTGGGGTGGAGGAGGGGTGAAAGAGAGACAGCCTTTTGGAGGGGTTTTGGGGGTGGTTTGGGGGACAAGGAGGAGGCTGAGTATTGGTAATAATGAAGGAGCAGGCACGTATGACCAACAATGGATCCCCCGGATTATTGTCCAGACAAAGACAGTGTTGCAGTAATTACAGTGCAAACACTGCTGCATTGTGTGTGCATGTGCGTGTATGTGTGTGTGTATACAGACGTATGGATCAGGGCAGAAGGCATTGATCTATTAGCAGCTGTGTCTCAAGAATCTGATGACTGTAAGAGGTGGATGTGGGGGGGGGGGGGGATGATCAGGATGATCCAGAAGAATAGTGAAGAACAGGGAAAGAGGAAGATTCTGCTTTTGTATTTCCTCTATTTCTGTTACTATAGATCATTATAGCAATAACAGTACCTCCAGAAAAAAAAAGTACTGTACATTTTTTTATCTTAAAAATTAAAAGATAGGGCTGCTGGTATTTTATATTTTTGTTATCACCAACTAATCACATTAAATGACTGAAAAAAACATGTCAATCTGTCCCTCAATACTTAAAACTTCCCTACTATGTCTGTGACACTCAAGTCCATTCTTTCCTACTGACAACATCAAACTTTCACAAATCACAAATACATACTTTAAATTTATTAAACTGCTAAATAATTTCCTGAAACACCTGGGCACTGTAGTTTTTACCAAATGTTACTCAAAGAGGAGTGAACGGTTTGTTGGGGACTGTTAGCTGTGGATCTGGTGCATTTATGAGTATTTACAGCATGAAAACAGTTTATTTGGGATTGACTCATAATAAGCTACAGTGCCCACGTTCGTTGCACTGAAGGAACATGTCACCCAGTGCAACAGTGAGGCACATTGACATGTTTTTAATAGTTAATAGACAACAGGGAGGTCTATGGCACCGAAAAATAAGCAATATCAGGCTTTGACAACACAATACTTAGTAGGATCAATTCAGTGTTTGTTTTGGTCTGTTCATGCGATTTGTTGTTGACTTTAAGTATCCCAGAAACACATTAGAGTTGTATTATTTAGAATTCACTGGCTGTATCCAATTAGAATACTCAAACAATAAAGTTTAATCCGTTTACTAAACAGGAAATCAAAAACAAATCTTCCACATACCACCTAAAAAAAAACACACCACAATGGGGCAAATGCCTGTTTGTACTTACTTTGTGTCTTTTCTAATGCTTTGTTAAAATGTCACAGTACACATGTAAATGTGCATGCACAAATGTGTTCCTTATTATGAGTCAGAAAACCGCAGGGCCAAAGTCAGAAGGGGGGTGAGCATATCCAGATTTTAAACTGTATCACTGGCAAGAAATCTCAGCTATTGGATGCAGGAGGATACAGTTTCATCTTGGAAAAATATGGAACAAGCTAATAGCGCTATCAGATTAAAAGATTTTCTCACTGTAGATATGTCAACCAAAAAAGGTGGTTTAAATTATGGTCCAATTTTATCTGATATGCTACAGGTATTTAGAGCAGCAGAAAAATTCCAAAAATTTAAAAGTGTATGGTGCATATTACAACTCTTCAAGATATTAATGGGACAAACACTATCCTTAACTTTCAAGAACTACTCTCTCAATATAATATTAATAAACACTCTCTTTTCTTCTACTTCAGAGTAAGGTCAGCCTACAGGGTTCCCTGGGGGTCAGATTTAAAAGACCATCCTATTTTAAGTTGGGTACAGAGTGCTCCAAAACAGATAGTGTCACGTATCTATGATAAATTTAACTCCCAGAAATATATGCCTACATGAGGAATGAAAGCTTGGGATAGGGACATATCTGAATTGGGACAAGACTTAGATTTGAGTAATGTTACTGGTGCTTCGACAAACCCAAATCATCAGTATATATAATTTGAAATTTTGTCATAGAGCATACTGAGAATTAGACATTGAATGGGACTGGTACCTGACCCATGTTGCTCATTCTGCTCCCATGGAAAAGTTGTCTCTTTTATACGTGGTGTATAGGAGTGTCCAGGAGTTTTTGGATTTAGGGAAAAGGTTAGTAGTCCCCTTGCACATCTAACAGGGGTACAGTTACCAGTGAACCCTGCTGTATATCTTCTAAATTATGAGTCCCACCTTTCCCTCACATGTAAAGTCTGGCTGGCAGGCCTGACTTCAGCTAAGAAGATTGTAGTCCAGTGTTGGAAACTTCCTCATGACATTTCAAGTACTCACTGGCTTCAAGACTTTTTGGACATTTCTTACCTGGAACTGTCATCAGCAAGAGTCAATGATGTGTCACCAAACACAATTTTAATGTGGATACATTTGATACCTAACTTAAATGATCTTCTAACTAAATATGGATGCTCTGTCTGTGTACATATTAGTACCCTGATGGTTGGTGGAGGGGAGAGGGGTAGTTGGGATAATAATCAAAATGTATTCAGCAACCTGTTGTTCTGTCTATTATTTGCTGGTGTTGCAATAAAAAATTAATGAGAAAAAAAAGAAAACCCCACGGCCACACACTCTCAACTACTGTTAAAATTCCCTAACCTGCTTCCATTTTACAATATTAGTGCACAATTCTGCAAGTTTAAACCATGTTTCTTTAGAAGGGGCTAACAGTCTGAAACCAGAATGCAAAAGTGGTTGCTGTAATACTGGCAGAGCATACTGAGATTCCCAACTCTACAAGCAGAAACACAATTAAGATATAAATCAGCTGCTCAGTTGGGGATTGATCTGGGATAACGTCATCAGGAAACTCACAACTTTACAAGTCTAACCAGGGCTTTTGGCCTCAGCCTCAGTTTAATTAGGTGCTATCTACTGAAATACCCCTGTCCCTTTCATCCCCTGTCCATCCATCTCCCTCTGTCTGAGCTTCTATCCAGCCTTCCTCCCAGTTTAGGCTGATTATCAGGAGTGGCCCATTTACAGTATAGCTAGGAGGTAATTAGTGGGATGAGCTGGGCAGAAGGATCCTCCTCAGGGGTTAAGAAGGCACACGCTCAAGTACCTCTGGCTTCTGAGGAGCAGAGGAGCTGATGTGTGTCAGGGTGGTATGACAACAATAGGAAAGAGATTTCCCTTTAGATTCATCCAAGCAGGACTCACCCTGTTCAGAGGAAAAGAAGTGACAGACACCACAGTTTAATGATTTTCAGGGGGTAACATCCATGTTTTCATTATGACAAACTGTCCAAAAAATAATTTCTGGCTCAGTAGTAGGACATAGAGGGATCGATTTGATTCCACTTATAAAACGTCAAAAGGAATCTCAAAAGGAATTTCTCTTTCTCTAAAAGATGATGGAATGACAATGCTGCTGTTATCTCACCCGTTTCTTTTTAATTTTATAGATCTGTGTCCTAAATGTATGAGGTTTGTTAATGAATAGCCAGCAAGGGAAATTAAATTCATTCACTGCTATCTCCAGCAATCATGCTTCCTTTTCAAAACAAAAAGAAACAGCACTGCAGACAGTTTACACTAGCATTTCTTTTCAGCTGGTAAGCATCAGATAAGCAGTCTGACTTGCTTCATGCACATATAAAACAATCCTTGACAGACACACACACACATATACAGACAGTACAGCATACTTAGACCTACAGTTACAGACTTGTGCACAGAGGCCGACACATCAGGCAAACTTTCCTTCCCTCTAACAGATGATAGAACAGACCCTCTGATTAGGTGGCTGATGGTGATCACCTTAGCCCAAGGGCCTGAAAAACGCACACATACTTGAGTTGGAAGCTTAAGCCTCCTAAAGAGCAATTATTCCATTCATATGGAGGTAATTGTGTCCCATGAATATGAAATGTTTGGCAGTCCCTTCTTTAACATTGTGAGGACTGTGTGGATGCTCTTGGAGGGGGACAAAGCCCTAAAGGTATTGACCATTTCCATATGTGTTAAGGGGAATTGAGGAGGGCTTGAAACAGCCCTGTGTTTACAGTAAACTCTGGGTCTCTTCTGAGCCTATGCTCAGTTGCAGAGTATGCAGTTAAATTGCTTTTTCCAACTCATGCAATCAGCCTAGTACCCCATCTTCCCCCATCAGGTGCTATCTTTTAAACACCATACATTAAAATGATTTCCTTGCATGCTGTGTCATTAAAATCCACTTTTTTTCTCAACAAAACTGACAAGCATTGCTATATGTGTTTTTCATGCATTCCTTATTAGAAATTATGTTTTCTAGTAAAAGAAAAAGTTCAGAATCGATAGCAAAGAAGTGAAATAATGTAATTGAAAATAATAAGACTAATGTGAAATATAATAACTTAACTCACATATGCTTCAGTCATTCATTTACATTTAGTATAATTACAGTAACACATCAAACTAAGATTGCAGATGTGTGTAATTGACTGATGTATTTATGTAGAAACTGAAATTAGATAAATAAGTTTTCATGGAGAAGCTGGTTCATTTTTTAAAAATGTTATTGCCTCTGACTATTTAACACATTTTACACTTTGCTGTATTTTATTGATCAAGCATCTAATGAGGTTTATTCAATGAAAATTAGCAGCATTACAGTAATCTGTTATCAGGTGGGATTTAATTTTTTTAGTCAAATGTTTTCCAATGCAACCCTCAGCAGGGGAGAATTCTCAGCTATCACTGTGTGGTTATCTTTGCTAATCAAAGCCATGTGTTAAATGTTAAAGATCCCTACAGGGAAGGGAGCTGTTGTGCTCTTTTCTTAGCAAGGCACTTTTGTTAATGTCCTCATGATTTATTAGGAAAGGGACATTCAGCCTGCTTTTGTCATGGAGAGACCTGTGTAAGTCCACTCACTGGGTCACCTGGTCTACCAAACAGGCTATTGGATGTGATGGGTTGTGAGAAGGGGGTGAGGACTTTAGCATAAGCATGGAGCCCAATCTGCTGGGATTGCTCTGCACAGTGAGGGGGCCTCCACAGGCTTACACTGGGGGTCTTTATTTTGGGGCCCTTGCACTTTTTAACACAATTACTACACCACCCTTCTGTCCTGATCTGCTTGCCTTATTCATATGCATCAGTCGCTCTCAGGGTTGCAAAGTTTCCAGTTGCAAGCCTCTCTGAATGGGTAAACTAATTTGGGGAGTAGTCCTGACTACAGACCAGGGAGTCTGTCCACAACACAAGAATGTTCACCTTAGAAAGCAGCACAAAGAGTGCGGCTAATTTAAAAGGGTGCCTTTCCTGTAAGCAGAATGTGGTAAAGCAGTACCACAGAGGGTTATAGTTCAGGCATAGAGTCCTCCTATATCTCTGAGTGCTGTTGTAAAGCCATTAGCTGATGAAACCACGCAACAGTCAGCAACAATTGGATTGTTTCCTTCAGATCTTTTCAGAAAATGATCCAAAAATAGCAATGAGTTGAGAAGCTATAAGATAAAATTTTGTCAATTATGCCTTCATTTGAGGCCGCGATCACATTTCCTCAGGAGTCCCTGTATTCCTATAAGCACCCCTGACTTCCAGTTACAGATGCACACACCTCCGTGTCTGTCAACATTGCATTTTCCCGTATGTTACATGGTGGACATGATATCCAAGGCTACATACAGGAAAAGGCTGCTGTGTGTGTAGATGTCAAAAGTGGGGGGGAGGGATGGGAGTGTACTGCAAATTTATGAACACACATGTCTGTGTAAGTTTGTGCGTCTGCATGATTTCCTTTAATAGCTCCACGGGCAGACAGTTTCATTAGTGATTCCTGTAATGTCAATAAAGTTGGGATGGTTAACAGGAAGAGTGTGGGATGGAGCAGGGGGAGACAGACCCAAGGCCATGGGAAGTGTCGGGCCAGGCTGCAGATGATGATGATGATGATGATGTCATCACTATCAACTGACTGGCACACTGTATTTGTAACAAGCAAGTCAAAGGCATACTGAGTATCACTGGGTGTTAAATAACATATAATGCTGAGGTGACAAAATGTCTGTACACTAATACTAACAATTCCAGGTTTCATTTCCAATTTAACTTGTCTGGCTTTTATATTTTATTAGAATGAAAGAAAATGATGTACTAAAGCAGTTGGGGGGGGATTTTACTTGATTACTTGCTTTATATGGTTACTGCTGTGACTTATTAGAGATATGTAAACAATAGAGTCGTTAAAACTGATGCAGCAGAGGCTAAAATATCCTGACTTTTAGTCCCTAGTATGATTTTAAAATGTTGGATCCAACAATTTCCATAATGCAACACTAAGTGGCATCTTCGCTAAATCTGGGATAACTTGATATTATTTTCACAGATTTGAAATTCAGAGCCACAGAAGACATTATACAGTGTACTACTCAGTAGTTCTCCTCATGGCAAATGAATTGAGCTTCATGCATAAAATTGGTGGAGTGCTCCTTTAAAAAAAAGATGGGATCAATGAAAAAGTCAAATATAACAAATTATATATCAATCATTATATTTAACTTGCAACCTTGTGTATCTGAGAAAATAGTGTTTGTAAATCAAACTTCTTTTCCCTCATTTTCAAGCAGTCACTTCACAAACCTGCTGATGATGTTTCCTAACATCAGACTTCTGTCTCATGCTGAGAATCTTGAGGACGAAGCACCATCTATTGGTCATCTTTAAAAATGCAAGAGTGGAGATCCTGCTTTCATTGTATTGTATTGTGCACTAGAGGGTAGTATTGTATTTCTCCACTCTGTGGAACAAGTCTTCAGTTTTGGAATCAATACCCTGTTTCATCACATACTGTATATTAACACATAAACAACTTACAGTGTAACATTCAAAACACCATATTCTAGAGAGACTTGAGTTTTGTTTTCTCTAAGTATTTACAGTGGAGTTGTCTCCTTTGACTATAAACAGTTATCACTGTCTGTGCTGCCAATAAACATAATAAACTTCTGCATAACACTGGTCTGAATATTGCAAAACAATATTGATATTTTGAATAGGTTTGATTTCTGACCCCTATAAACAGCTGTGGTGAATAACTGCAGATGAATTATACTTCATGCAAGCACCCAGTTGCTCTGATAATAGACTGTGTATTTTATTGCTTGGTTTATGAGAAATGCAATATACAATAGCAATAATTGTTGGCAATGATCGTGGGAAACATTCAGATATAAAGAAAAGCTTTGTAGTGAACCCCCTTTTAAAAATGCAGGCATGCTTGTTCAGCCTCTATTGTACTGCTTCACTCGTTCACATGGGAAGTTTTCTGTTTGTTTTTTTCTGCACTGAAGACAGATGTTTTGTTCTTCTGCTGGTGAGTGGCATTCAAGCCAAGTTCTTCTGAAGCTGCACTGTAAGCTGTTAAAGCCATTTCTGAGGAGGCATGAACACATTAACCTTTGGTAAAGGCTGCTCCTGTCATCTGTGAAGTCTCCACACTCTCTCTCTGTTTTAGGAAAGGTCATGGGCTCACATAAACATCTCTGGGCTAACAGTATAATGTCCACATCTTCTCTAAATCAATGGCATTTGGAGGGTAGAAAAATCTGTTATGCACCATGAATATGTACAAAATGCTTTATATTCAGCATGCCAGTTATATAGTTTCAACACCATCTGAGTATGTGGTGTTGCATACCATGAAACAGCATCGTCCCCAGTGTGATTTGGACTGGGGGCCTCTTTCTCCTCCCTTGTTGCATGTCTGTCTCAATATCAACCACCAAACATATGCACATTAACTGTAATATGACAGTATATATATCACAAAACATTAATAAGAAATTCTATAAGTGGCAGGTTATAGTATAGGACATAGTGGGCTATATAGGGCTATAGTGTCCTTGAGCCAGTCACTGAATCCCTATCTACCTACCTCTGCTTTTCAATTAATGGTCCTGCACCCTGACCTGGTGCAAAACCAGACCTTCCCTGCAGCAATTGATAAACTATAAATTGAAGTACGAGATTGAAATCTGTACTAGAGAATCTGAACTGTTTTCAATTGGTTTTATGGTGTCAAAGCCACAATGTATAGATTTTTTTATGGGATAATTTTCAAATTATTCTGGTGGAAAAGGTTTGTACAAAAATGAAACAGTCCCAGTGAATATTGGTCAATTGTCTATGTGTTGCTTTCGATCTTTCAGTGAGTCATGAGAAGATCACAATAAAAGAAGTATTTCTGTTACACAAATTAATCCGTTTTGACTTTTCTCTAATCTAAACATGTTGTCTCTCACCAATAAGACCTAGAGAGACCGACATTGCCATTCCCTAGAGCCATGCCACTAACATGGCTAAAATCTGAAAACAAAGAGAGTTTTACTTACACTTACTATAAGAAATTGCAGATGTGTTACAATATGTCTGCCAGAATTATACGATGCCTCTATCTGCTCAACAATTCCTCTCATGTCTTTATGCTGTTGTGTGTTCATGGTGGTCTGTGGTATTGATTAGCATGCTGACAGCCAGAGACAGAGATGAAAAACTTCTCATTGATCCTTCTGATTGTCTGTTGAGAGACAGTCATTGTCTCTCAGACACAGAGGAGCTGGTGGGTTGCGTAAGCCAAGCTTGTGTGTCACTTTAAAAAAAAAAAGAGTGTTTGTGATGTTATATTTGATGTGATATTTACTACCACATACCAAGTGTAGGTATGTGAAGCAGAGATTTGTCATTTAGGCTTCATTCAAACCTTATTCCTTGTGGTCCGAGGAAGAACCACAGCGCAGAATGAGGAGAAGAGGAAGACTGGATTGATCAGCCTACCAAGTCCAGGAAATGAATTAATGACCTTGGGGAAAGTCATCCATCCCTTTGACAGGCGCTGGGAGTCACCTCTTTCTGCAAAAAGGAACATCTTATTCTGTGTTGGCACATCCATTCAAATCTAAAAACACAGAATCAATACCTTTTATTCGTACGATACAATATCTTTTTTTTTTTTTTTTTTTACCATATATGTGTTTTTAATGCTTTGTTCTTTTCAAAAGACACATTTTCATATATTTAATTAACATTATTTACATATGTGATAATAATTTGTTGTTGTATAATATTTCACAAAATAAGTGTCAGTTTTTTAAAATGGATACATTGTAATCCTCCAATACGGGGAAGTGTCCCATCCAAATATAAATATTATTCATTAATTTTGATGAAATAAACAAGCTTCAGTCAACTTTTTTTTTTCACATATTTATTACAATTTATTGCGTCAGATAGACTGGTACATAGGCTACAGGGCCCATTGTCTATATGAGGCTGTGACCAGTCAATCACTGCTGGGTCAGCAAGGGTCCCAGCTGTCCAGATGACGTAGTGTTGCCTACTAAACAAGCCACCATATGGGCCGACAAGCATGCTGGTACGTGAAGTCCTGCAGTTTGTGTATAAGAGATTAATGAATGAAAGTGTGAATACAGCAACATTTCCATCCGTATCAAGCTTGCCACGTGTGTCGTAGCGTCGCTGTTACTCAACGCTGTTTCACATCATTTTTCGTCAGGGATATGAACTCATGTTAAAGACTCACGAAGGAAACTACAAGTCCCAAGGTGTCAAGTGTGGAAAAACAATTCACCCCCACGATTTGCTGCGTTCAAGTCGCCTCCTCATTTTGTGTTGTGTCTCTTAACTTGACAGTTGCAGATAGGAATTGTCCTGTTTTCGTGTGTCTGCTAGTAGTTGTATGACAAAATAGTGAACGATATGTTTCTTTGTCCTTTATTTTAATTTTATTTATTCTTTATTTAGCCAAGAAGGTCCCTTTGAGATACAGGATCTCTTCTTCCAGGGAGTCCTGGTCAAGACAATAATACAATACAATACGTAACAGCTACACAAGAGAAAAAAATAAAAGAAGAGAGGCATACAGGCCATACCATCGTTATCCATAACGCAGCCCACATCAAATCAAGGTTATATAAAACAGCAACATGTTTCCTTCGGGGCAGTTTGTAAAAGAACTTTAAAAATATTCAAAGAAGGGAGTGCTTCTAAGGTAATGTGATTGATTATTGAATTTAATCACATAATTCTCTTGTGTAATTGGAAATTATATCACAATTTTATCGTTTTTTATATCAACGTATAGTTTAGACGCTTTCCCAGTCTTGTTTACCACTTTTTTTGGAGCTACGAACTCTCGATATTCACATTTCCCACCGCCCTTGGAGGCAGCATTACCCACCAGCAGCAACAGCAGCAGCAGCAGCCATCCGCATCAAACACATTTCATTCAGTGAGTGGCCGCTCCATAGAGAACAACAGGCTACCTCCCCCTGTCCTGTGTGAGTACAACCGCCTCCTGCACCTCCAGCCTTTCCTAGAAGTTATGTCAAATCATATTTGTCGCCGTTTTTAATCGAGACGTAACACTGCTTCATTTTGGGAATGTCTCGTGCTGAATCGGGATTTTATTTCTTTTCAAAGTCATGACTGAGACGTTTGTGGACAGCGTGGTCTTTTGTTCTCTAGATATATATATATTCCTCGTTTGACAAAGAGCGCTGGGTGTTATTTTTGCTTTACCTACCCGCTGCGACAGTTTGACACCGATGAGGTTGTTTATTCGTCTGTGTAAATTATTGTTTTTGGTGGGATATTTGGTCCTGTCTAGCAATTTAGCGACATAAAGTAGCCAGTATAACCCATAGTGGTCATACAGTTTTGCCAGAAGTAAAATTGGTTACATTTTGTATGTAGAAATATATCCACTTTGGAAGTGGCACTTATTCTCGATATTTGTTAATGTGTTCCTGTTTTTCTCCTTTTTTTCCTAGAATGCTGCACAGCTATGGGACAAAGGAAACAAAAAAATCTATGAAGCAAGGTTGCCATCTAACAAAGAGCCATAAAATCAACATCAGAATGGGATCCTAACCTAGGGGAACATCATAAACACAACACCTTTTCTTTTTGTCATTGATTTCACATTTTTCAAATCTCATAGGCTATTTATTGTTAGCAGATCCCTTCATAGACGATATTCTAAAGTGTTAAGTTAACAAAGGTGATCTTCTGTATACAGTCAAGATACCACTATTACTTTTAGGATAATTTGGCCCTGATGTTGTGTTGTGATAAAGGTTTCTTGTGACAGAGCAGAGCTTCTGTTAATAGCGATGTGGAATAAAACATGCTCATAACTAGAGGGGTTAAGTCCGCCTCGGTCTTTCTGGCAGGGCAGTCTTTACTCCAACACCCAGCCCTGCATCAGCTCCACGGTGTCCTCATGTGGCACTAGATACTGACTGACTTGTCAGCACAGCCAGGAGCCGAGTGAAGCTGCGTCCCCAGCTGCGCCATGACTTCGTCGGACAATGATGAGACGGGGAGTGATCTGTCGGAGTCTCTGGAGATCCGTGAGCTCCAGGACCAGTACATGGACACAGAGAACTGCTTCAAATCCAAAAGCTTACCCATCCTGAATGGACCCTGTCAGCAGGACCGCAAAGCTGCCGAGCCACGGCTGGTCAGCACCGCTCACACCTGCGTGGCTGTGGACGAGAGCAGCGAGCTCCAGCCAAAAACCCCAGACTCCAGCCAGGCAGAGTCTCCCTCCTCCCGGACAGACTTCTCCCCCTCTGTCTCCAGCATGGTGGGGCTCAGCAGCTCTCTACCTGTGGAGGGCCACAGGGCTGCAGGCTCCGGGGGTAAAAAACTCGGCTTCTCTCTCACCCGCCTTATCCGCATCCCAGCCAGGAAGTACGTGCGGGTCATCCTGAGGGACTCTCGCTGCTTCCTGTTCTGCATGTGCTACCTGACCTTCATTCAGTCCCTGATGGTTTCGGGCTACCTGAGTAGTGTCATCACCACCATCGAGAAGCGCTACAGCCTCCGCAGCTCTGAGTCAGGCCTGCTGGTCAGCTGCTTTGACATCGGCAGCCTGCTGGTGGTCGTCTTCATCTCCTACTTTGGGGGCAGAGGTCAGAGGCCACGCTGGCTGGCTGTGGGCGGTGTGGTCATTGCTATAGGGGCAGCATTGTTTTCCCTGCCCCACTTCATCTCACCACCCTACCAGATCCAGGAGATGAACTCATCAGCGGGCCACGAAGGCCTTTGTCTCATCGGCAACAACAGCGGGCGTGAGCTGCTTGACGTGGCGTCGTGCCCTCGCGACCAGGAGGGCAATGAGCACAATCTGTATGTGGCTCTGTTCATCTGCGCCCAGATACTCGTGGGCATGGGGTCTACGCCAATCTACACCCTGGGGCCCACCTACCTGGATGACAATGTGAAGAAAGAAAACGCATCTCTCTACCTGGGTAAGGCAACCTGGAACAGGAAGCCAGATTAATGACGTGTGTAAGCACTGTAGCCAGATAAAATAAATCAGTTCCATCCTGTAATCCATTTTATTTCTATTGGTTATGACTGATATTTACACAAGTGATGGAATTATGTTACAACATAAAAAGCAATTAGGGGATTTCACCGAATCCAGACTTGCTGAATTTATTTGAATAAATACAGAACAGAAACTGTTTTTTTTAGACTTGAGCAATTTCACTTGTCTCGCTCCGCAGTACAAACCATGCAAGTCTGGTGTAACTGGAAGCATTCAGAGCTCTTGGGGTTACACAGTTAGTGGTCTCTAACACAATTAGTGTCAATCATCCAAGCTGATTTCATTCCCTTTTATAAATGGATTGGATGTTTGCGTTTTGATACATTAAGAAGACAGCCTCAGACTAGCTTGGTCTTGCTGATGTTTACCGCGAGCATGTGTGTATACCAGCAGAGTTCAACAATGCACTCATCCCCTCTAGCCCTCTGTCCTTTTGATTTAATCTCCACGGCATGCAACCCCTGCACCGCACTGAAGTAAATACAGACACTGCAAAGTCAACCTTGGGCTAGAAGCACATGAGAGAGGAGTGTGGGGTGAGAAGCAGAACTGGGTTGCTTATGATTAATGGCCCAGTACTGTGTGTGTGTGTGTGTGTGTGTGCACGCACTCACATAATACCACTGTGTCCTGAGGTTTGTGAATGTGCACAAAAGGCTGGCAGCAGTAAAACAACATACTCCCATGTCCAGCCAGAAAAGACGGGTTCTGCTGCGTTTGAGTGTGAGCAGATTGCGAACCGTATTCCTCCTTAAATCATGTGGACGTTTCTATACAGGTATCCTGTAATTTATCTGGTATGTCGGGGCTTTGCTGGCCCCGAATGATCGGCTGTACATACATACCACATATTCTACATAGCTCCTAGAGGAGTTCATGATTGCAGAAGTAATCCTCCTATGTGTCTGTGCACTGTAGTTGGGTTATTGGGACATGGGGCACCCCTCAATCTGGTGCACACAGATGGTCATTGTCCCACTGACCTCTGTGTGGGGCTGCAACTGATTATTTTCATCATCAGTGTATTGATTTATATTTTTGAGTGATCATTTAGAGCTGCAATGATGACAGAAAAAGTAATTTTTTAAAGAAAAAGTGACAAAATTCCCTGATTCCAGCTTCTTAAATGTTAATGTTTCCTTTTTTTTTGAGTCCTCTATGATAGTAAACTGAATATCTTTGGGTTGTGGAGTGTCAGTCAGGACAAAACAAGACATTTTAGGTTGCATCTTGGGCTTTGGGTAACAGTGATTGACATTTTTCAGCATTTTCTGACATTTTAAAGACAAAGCAACTATTCTATTAATAGATAACAAAAATAATCGCAAGTTGCAGCCTTATTATCATTCAAGATTCAAGAGACTTCATTACCATTTGCACAGACACAGGGTACATGCACATCAGGTAAAGAAAGAAGCACATTTAGAATAATATAGATTAAATTAAAGTAAAAAAAAAAAAAAAAGAGTAGCAAGGTCTGAGAGATATTATTTCAGTTCTTGTGTTTGTGTTTATTTGTGTGAGGGGGGAATGCATACCCTGTTGGATGAAAAACACCACTGAGATGGTTGCACAGCATTAGCCACAGCGCTGACACCAGCCCTTCATCACAACATTACACAGGCTATGGAGCATATTCACAGTCGAGTCCTCCTCTCGCTGCCTGCTCCACTGCCCCTGAGACCCAGTATTGATCACATCGCTGCATCACAGGGAGCCAATGCAGCATAGCTATTGAACCAGCCAGAAAAAAACCAGGGAAAAAACAACCCCAAACACGGACTTGCTTTCCCCTTCACCTTGGCAGGGCACCTCAGAGGAAAAAGCATAATGGCTCATAATGCCATGAGTAGTCACAGTTGAGATATCTCCTCTCGCAGATAACCATCAAAAGCAGCTGTGGCACGAGACGCTCGCCACGTTGACCTTGATGACTATTTTCAGACAACCCATAGAGGGATAATCTGTTTGTTCCAGCAAAGCCTTCTTTGGAAAAACAGACATGTTCTGACATGTCAGAGGGAGCAGATAAGTGAGGGGAAAATGTCTTTGATTTGCATTTCAGATAGTCAAAATAACCATGGTAACCGAGTTTCAGTTATATTATCCAGGTGTTTTGAGTGCATTTTTATCATGTTGTGGTATTTGGTGCATGAATTAGTCACAGGTGAGGCAGTCAGTGCTGCTTGTCATGTATTATCTTGATTTTGAGTACATTCCACCCACAGATATCAGAATTCATTAGTTCACCTGTTACGAGCTCTGAAAATACACACTCCTACATACATACTTTTTAAAAAAAAAAAAAACACATTTAACCATCCCTCTTTCCTCTGCAAACAGGAAAAAATGGAACGAGAGGCATACGACTTACCCTGTTTACCCAGAAATCCTCAAACTCATTTCAAAACTCCATCACAATTTAAATTTGTGGAGATATAGGCTACCCATATCTTGAGGAAGGGAACTCCCTCTAAACCCTACCTTGAGGTGGTTTTCCTCCGAACCCATTAACGTAAACCCCATCTCAATTTGCACTGGCTCAGAGGGGAGGAGTTGCTCGCTTTTGTAGGACAATGTGGTTTACACTGAGGGGTACTTCTAGCGCCCTTGGAGAGCGAGAAAGAGTGTGTGTGTGTGTGTCTTTTTGTCAGGATGTTATCTTTGTGTACGCATGCATACACAGTAGGGCATTCCCTCTGACCCGTCACCCCATTTCCCAGCCCTGGCCCCAACGTCACTATGGTAATGTAACAGGCACGATATCAGAACCTAACCTCTTTTTTACTCTACTTTGTGAACAAATGGTGAAACCTCTTAAGATTTTCAGACTTTACTGTAGTCCTGTTAGAGAGTATAAAGAAAAGAACTGGTGGATTTAGTGCTGAAAATGCAGCTGTGTGCTCATTTTCTACCTCTTTCCTTTAGTCTTTTCTCCCTTTCTGCTCTGACAGATTTACAGCATACCATTCTTGACGTTACTATGGTGAACGTTTGCCTGTGCCCTCCTCCGAGAAGCCAATCCGTCTTGTGTGAAGGTGGCTCGTTGCGTTAGACGAGCTTTAAACTGGAGAAAAAAAAGAAAAAGGACTTATATGAAACACTGTCAAGCTTTTGTTCTTGTTCTGTTGTTATTTATGAACGTCTCCAATCTCTATCTGTCACGATCTCCATCTGATTTGGCGAAACAATGACCCATACACCTAAGTGATCAATAATTTAGTTTCTCCTCATTGAATTTTTGATCCATTGCACGCTTTGGACAGACCTGTGACCTCCAGTGATCAGATGAAGCAGTTCTTTTTTTTTTTTTTTCTTTCTTTTCTTCTGATGTCCTCGTCTTTCTTTCGAGTGATTTACAAGCTAATGATGCAGAGAAGCTGTTATTGACGTGGGATGAATGGGGAGGTCAGGTTCGATTAGATTGCTGTCTGCATGTCCATATTACATGGCTTTCAGAGCATGTGTATAAACTGAGCTTGCAGCGAAAGTACACCTATTATTTCCACTGTTATCGCAACCTTGTGTTTATGCGCTATTGTTCTTCTGTAGCCTTTTCTTGTCTAGACTTTGCAGCTTCTCTGCATGCAAAGATGCATATATCCACCCTCTCAACATGCAGGATAAGGTTAATTGATTCCTCCTGGCCGAAAGAACCCCGCTGCCTCTGCATTAACTAGTTTGCGGCGCAGAAGACTCTGAAACTAACATATTGGTGCTTGTGCATAATTAATGTTACTCATGAAAACACAAATGACATTCATGAGAAAACCATGGGCATCTGATGTAGCCTCTGCTTGACACAGTGAGACTGTAGAGGACTGTTTATTTATCAAAGAGGAGGAGGAAAAGAGGTGGTGCCCAGTTTAGGAAGAGAGGAGCTTAAACACCCGCAGGGACAGCGATACACACGCACTCACATGCTCTCAAAAAGCACAAGGGGTGTGTTCTCTGCACTCCCCCGACAAATTTAGAAAGAACAGTTGCTCTCAGTCGCTCTCCTGAAGTGTGTTTTGTGTGCGTGTGTGTGTCCTCTGCAGATTAAAGAGGGGGGGGGGGGGGGGGGAGAAAGCAGAAATGAACAGTCAGGTTACAGTCAAACCTCTCTGTGTTTGTATTTTCTGCGATTCAGGATTATCAGACACGGCCCTGGCACGTCACTTTCTGTGCTCACTCAGTCAATTTCATTAAATTGTGTGTCCTGTTCTGCTCAGCTGCAGCCAAAGCAAATGCAGATTGTGCACACACACACACACACACACACATAGAAGCAAACACACTCTGGTCCCCCAGCAGTCCTGCCTTCTCCCTGCTGCTCCCTTGCCCCTCCAGGCTGACAGATCACATTTCAGGATTGGTTAGGGTACACGTTTGGCCCTCATCAGAAGCTGGCACACATATAGAAAGAGGGCTTGTCCTGTTTCATCACTGTCCCTTTGGCTTATTCTCATGGAGGTTTTAAATATCGCTGCCCCCTTTTCCTCCGCACAGTCCTGTTGCCCACACTGGCCCTCAGGGTTACTCAGCAGCAGGCGACCTTTTTAGCTGCAGACTGAAGGGCTGCCAGCACCGACTACTTCTACTACTACCCCCCCTGTGAACCGCTGACCTCTATGTGGCTGATCCTGAGTCATTGATGACTCTGTGCCTCAAAATCTCTGTTTTTTTTGTCTCTACCAAACTGCAATTTTTACGATATTCTTCGTAATCAGTTTCTTTAGGAAGAGAAGGAGTGATTGAATAAGGCAGAGAGAGTTCAGGCAAGTGTGGGAGTCCATTTGTTTCCAGAGGCAGGGGTCTTAACAGCAACAACTGTAGTGTAGTCATTGCTCAACCTCATTGGCCGATGACTGCTGGCCGTTTTTCAGCGTTACGATCCGGTTGTTTTGACAGTGTGGGAAGGTTCCTGGGGAAATGCCACAAGAGGTTTTTTGTGATAGCAGGAACACTGAGAAACCTTTTGTTTTCAGCTATGCGGGTGGAAAAAAAACTGACATTTTTTCTTTGTTCTTGTTGGCTCTTTGGTCCATTTTTGTTCCACCAAATCCTCCTTGATCCCTGGCTCTTGTTGGCTTAGGTTAAAATTAAATAACGTCCCAAAATAGCTTTGAAGTGGTTTTATTGTCACCTCCTAGAAACAATTTGGGATTGTTATTTCTCGCACAGTTTGGGGCTTTTGAACATTATGAACTGGCTTGTAGAGCAAAATGATTCTGATTTTCAGTGTAATTAATTTAATGGCTGAGTGGTCTGTGTGTTTGGTTGGATGTAATATGGTAACTGCAAAGAACTGTGGGCCACAGACACCTCAACCCCCCACCCACAAAGCTGTGAATCTTAATTATTGGACGCCTTGGGCATTACATGATTACCTGAGCAGCGTCTGTCAATTTGGACAAATTGCAGCGGCTCATTCCCAAAGGAAACAAATTCACATCTAATTGTTAGCACATCTTAATGTTACATCTGGACTTGCAAATTGTGTTTTGTTTTTTTTCTTGTTTTATCTTTTTTCTGACAGGGTGGCTAGATTTAATACGGTTAATATCTCCCCGAAGCTGTCACATTTATTTCTGTATTTTATGACTGACAGTAATAAAAAAAAAACTTTAAATGTCCTCCGGTACAGTTCTCACTCAGAGCCTTTGACTTTTCATCAGTGTCGGCTGAAAACACTCAAAACCTTGCTGCCTCTCTGTGTATTTTCTCTGATTAAGCAAGTCGGCATTATGAAGAGAAACATGTCCTTCCTTTGCCTGTTGTGTCCAGTCAGGAAATGAGTTGTTGTCAATAATTACCAGATGTTATCTGTTACCAGAATTTCAGAATGTCCTGTGATGGCTATCAGCACTTAGGGTACTGTTGCTATAAAGCATTGGATTTCTAAAAAAATAAATAAATAAATAAAGGCAGCGGCAGTTTATGGTTTGATATCTCCGACCTGCATCGAGTTTCATTGGATCAAAGAGTTACATACACTGTACAGAGACAGCTTGTGCATCCATATCAGGCTGAATTCCCTTCTCTCCCTCTTCTCCATCTTATCTGCTCAGCTCAGACCGCCCTCTAAGTTGTTTCAGCCTTTAGGGTGTTGTTAGGAGTGTTGATTTGCTACGGAGATGGAAAAAAAAAAAAAAAAAAAAATCATTCTCCATTCTAGTGTTGTGCCCTCAGAGCGGTGGACTGGCTATTGTTCTCCTTGACCCCGGTGCTGCAAAGATGGAGAAGGAGGGAGGGAGGGAGGGTCGCTTCGGGGAGAAGTGTTAATGGCATTTACATAAGTGTAGCACAAAGAAGCTGTGGTTGCTGGAAAAAAAAAATAGTGCTATCGTGCTGTGTTCCACATGGGCACCCAAATAGTTTTGAACACTTGGGCAACATTCAATAAGAAAATCAAAGTATTTCTTTTAGAATATGAGTAAAAACTGCCGTTTCTAACTCATTTTGTTCCTTTTATATCGGCATTTTCATACACTGGATGTCCTATTTACATGATTTTTTATTTTCTTTTTCCCTAAATTGGCATTTGTCCCCTTCTGACCTTCAGCTGTTGTCCTACTGTGCTGGCTGTACATAGCAGACCCATCTGTGCTGAGCTTCCTGGAGGGACTAAAGCTCACTCCGAGGGAGATGCGTGCCTCTAAACGTTTTCTGACCTCACCCTGTGGGACTGATACTGAACACGCACGCACGCTCGCACGCTCGCACGCTCGCAGACACATATGCAGCCGTGCCGGAAAATAATGCACTAAAGACCAAAAATGTAGCTTGACAGGCGTGCAGACTGGGGCGAATGTTGCTGTGTGCATTCATTTGTCTGTCATAGCGCTTCTGCCAGGCTCTGTTACGCCACTAAATGTAGCATTAAGCTGGTTTTGCATTATATAATAAAGGCTAATAGGCTAACATGTAAGCGTGATATAGCTCATTGGAGAGACAGTGTTTTGACTAGAGTCGTCCGCAGATGTTAGCTGACTGAATTTGTTCATTGTGGGAAGTTAGGGTGGGGGGAAATGCTGTCTAACAGTTTATTAAAAGTACACAGTAGGATTCTGTATAATAATTTCCCCAAAGCTTACCGCTCTAATGCTTTCAGGCTTTTGTTCCTGTCGCTGTGTGTTTTACATTGTGGGGGGCCTAGTTGTTGGTAGACGATCTCAGGGTGTGAATGGTGGAAGAGCAGCTGTTAAAAGCTGGCAGGGTGCTTGCACTGTGTGTATGTGTGTGTGTGTGTGCATGTATGTGAGTGTGTGTGCACCTGCAGTTGGGGGTGGGTGAGGTTTTTGGGGCTTGTTGGGAGCGGGTGTAAGAGTCGCAGGAGGCGGAGTTTTGTGTTGAAGACCGTATATATACTTTGTTTTTTTACTGCAAGCATGCAGTGGCATTTAAACATCTGTGCCTGTGTGTAAAGACTTCAAATAAGTCTGGCAGAGGAATGTCAAGACTGGATTCATACACTCCCGTCACCGTGTGTAGGAGGCACCTCTGCACTAAGTCTTTTTATTACCAGGGTAGTGCGATGTAGTCACTCCATATGCTGCATGTTCTGCTACAGTAATTGAATTCACATGCACAGTACGCAAGATCACATTTGTCTTAAGCTCAGCTATTTATGTATTCTTTTAGCTTTTTATCCTTCAAGATACCAGCAAATCCAATTTTCCCATTGTTGCCAAGGAAATGGAGCTTACACAGGACACACATTTGGAAAACATCTGTACATGCAGACATAAGGAACAGCAAGAAATGTGATTAAGAATATGCTTTGATATTCTGGTTAATCTCAGATATGATGTTATGTTTTCTCAGGCATGAGCTAATGTGAGCTATTAGAAATGGTGTTTTGTGTATGAAGAAGACTTTAATAATGAGTGAGCTCCGAAAGTTGGAATCAGCATTCTTTCTTGTTTACTTTCCTCTTAAGGAGGAGCCCAAGCAGGGATTGGAGGGAGGAGGGATGTACTGATGAAACAGCCAGATTTTTTTGGTGGCTGGCTGAAGGCAAGGTGGGGGGTGGGAGGGGGGCACTGCTTTAATACCATGGACCAGATTGCTGTGCCATGTCTGTCAATGAGAGAGGCTGAAAAGGTGCAGGTGCAAGCTTGTGGCTTACAAACTAAGACCCATACTTACTACTCTAATGTATTCACACACACACAGACACACACACACACACACACACACACACACACACACACACACACACTAGTGGAGTGCTCCCAAACGTGGCGCCAAACACACCAAGTCTGTTGCCACTCTGTGTGTTTGTCTATGCATAGATGATGTTCCAGCATTTTGAGAGGGTGGCAGATAATCTTGCAGCTGATGAGTGGCCATGAATGAGGCATCTGGGCCGGGGTATAACCACAGGTCCATATGTATGTGTGTGTGTGTGTGTGTGTTTTGGCAAGAGGGAATGTAAGGAGGTAATGAGAGAATCTCCTCGGATTGGCTGGATGACATACTGTATAGTTTTGATCAGATATTAATAACTTCATATGGTTAAGTCAACTGTCACCATTTACTGTAATGGCCGTAAATGTCCATTTTTATCCTCTTTGTAATGACTGATACTGTTTGGCTAAGCTGTAAAGCCACAGCTTGGTAATTTTTCACCTAGAAAAGCCTTCATAAACTTTAACTGTGCCCTTAATCTCACAAATTTGATGACTAATCCTAACCTAGAATAGCAATTTGTTGACTTGACAGTTTGGCCAGAAAGTGAGGAAAAAATAACAAGCTGAACAGTGGACTCTCTGTCCCTGCCTGTTGCCCTGCATTATGTTCTGTACATTTTCAAGGTACATTCTGACCTGAACTTTGCTCTTTTTTTTGTTTTTTACCTCAGTGTGTACAAGAAGAGCTTTCATTGGCAGAAAATGTTCTAAAATCCTCATTTCAGTCCTCCGTTAAAAGAGTTAATCTTGGATAAATAAAAATTGTGTGTTTGTTCAAATTATGTAAGTGACATGGGAGTAAGAGTCACAAAGAAAGATGGATTATTAGACAAATCCGCAAGATGAGGGATTAGACATTTAAGAGACCAACAGGCTTTACTGATGCGGCAGTGTGTGCAAGACTTCTGAGAAGTATTAGAGAGTGAAGTAATGTGAAAGGGAGGAGGCACAAAGGAATTAGCACATTTCTCTTAGGCTGTGCCTTTGAATGACATTCCATCACTAAGCCAGTTAAAGAGAAATGTGTTGCTTTGATTGGCTTGTCACAAGGAGAGACTGTGAGGGATAAAAGAGTGAAATAGATTTCCAACTGTCTAATAAATAACGCTATATAACGCCGGCGTAGATGGTGAGAATCCTCCCTCACCCCCTCACACCGCCTCTCTAACAAACTCATGATCGACAACAAAGTAAGATTGCTTTGTGCACAGCTTTCACGAAATACCTCTCTGGGTTCTGATGAAAGCAGTTATAAAATGACAAGAAATAAAACTCAGAAGTGAATCATTGCTCACTCGTATGAATGATATTCATGTTATAACAAGTGCAGCTATGAAAAATGTATTTCACCACAGGCTTCCTCAGGTTATACAGTTAATAGCCTTGGTTAAGCTTGCAACCACATCAGTCAGTGACAGACGCATGCAATCTCTGAGATAGCAGCATAATGGTGAATTGGGAAAAAACTGCAATTTTTACAAAAACAACAATAAATACACATAAGTTACCAATAAAAAAACAGTTTCAATCAATGTAAATCACAATAATTCTAGTAAAGGAACTCCCACTTGACACAAAAAGCTCTCCTAAACTCAGACTTCTTCTATCAGACTCAGGGTTCGCCCATCTGACAGTGATGGATTTAGAGGCCCAGTCACATGCTTTAATGAAGCATACAAGAGTGGGCAGCTGAGGACTGACCTGTTATGCATCGCTGGCTGGGTTCTCCTTCCATCACCATGTTCCCAGTTGATTTTGCAACTTAGCCCATTTAGGTTTCTTTGCATTCAGCCATACTCCCGCAGCCCTCAGCCCATTAAGTGGATTCTGGTCGACATCAGCAGCAGCAGATTTGTGGCCTTTTGCTGTCAGTGCAGGTCCAGTCTTAGGCCAGCATAAGAATCAGCAGAAAATGGTGATTTAATGTCAGAGTTAGGGTCCGTGACCTCACTGATGCACACGAGTTGTACCGTAAACGATGTGGGTAGATTGGGTCCCTCTGGAAAGCCTTGCACGCTATAGACGAATGTGGTAATTGATGACTGCTACAACTTTTTCTTTGACTGTCTGCATGTCTGCTGTCTGGTTAGAACCATTTATTAATAAATGCCAGTTATGTCACTTTTGTGATGACCTGTATCAGTGAATGAAGGAAAGTATGTTTGTGGTTTGCAGACGTGATGCCTCACTCACTGACTGGCCGACTGCTGTACCATAGCTTTCCTCATGCAGCTGGGGAGCGGCTAAGAATAGAGAAAACCCTCTCCATTCTCTCTTCTTTCATTTTCTAAATATTTGATTTAGCAATGTGAGCTTAGGGAACCCCTGAATGGAAAGTATAGCAGCTTGCATGAAAAATTGATTACAGTGTACATTATGGGTTATTCCTGCGCTTCGGCAAAGATTTGGGAATTATTGTCCTGCAGCGAAGAGCTTTGGTATAAAACCCAACAACAGAGGACACTATTTATGATACTTTTCAAAAAGAGCGACCCCAGCAGAGCATGCACAGTAGATATTGGATCCTGACCTGCCGTCATTGTGTCTCTCACCTCGGCACCATTAATCAGGCACATCATCACCTCATGACCTGCATCTGGATGAAAGGTAAAGGTCACTGGGTCATAGTTTGCTGTATGGTAGAGGATGTTAGGAGTCGGGAGAGATGGGAAAGGCAAACTGATGCTGATCAAGTCCTTGGCCCCCCTTGTGACTTGTCATGTCTTTGCTTAAGGGGCTTATAACATTAATGCTCGGGAGGTAAAGCGGTACAAAAGCATGATGGGTGGCTTGAATGTTGAATTAAGTCAGAAAGGTGTTTGATGTTTTTGATCATTTGGTTCTTAGAAGTCCTGTCTGCCTGATAAAGTCTGAGCTCTTGCTCTGTACCAGTCAGTGCCGACTGCACACCAGGATCAAAGTTCTTTACTGTACTTGATCCATTAAAATATTCACCACATCCTTACTGGCTCTCCACTACAAGGCATGATCTGAACCATTTTATGTCATACTTATCTAAACCTTTTACCACCCACTATTCTGTCTGTGGCATAGGAGCACTGTGTAGAACTTAACATGAAAATAAATATATAATCAATGCGCAATCGATAGATTAGATTTGTCTTTTTGGTCATTGTGGTCATTTTCAAAACATCCACCATGTGGTAAAAATAATTCAGGAAATGCACATGAAGCCTCCCTGTCTTCAAAGTAGTCTGGTACTTTAAATTTGTAATACATCTTTGGAGACTTTATGTCCAAATTTATTTCAAGAGTAAGAATTAAAAAGAATTCGTCATCATTCAGGTAGACCATGTTAACCCAAACTGGTTCTGTCAACAAAATAAGGGACATCTTATTCAGGAGTTAATGCAGTCATTTCAGCCCATTTCAAAACAAATTTTAGCTCAGGAAACCAGATTTGTCTACAGTAGGAAAGTTCTTTTGAGGTGAAGTTCACACAATTTACTGGAAAATGTATGCGCACACACACACACACACACACGTGCAGAGGCATATTTATAGCCCTGGTGAGGCTGTGCTCCATTTTGGTAATACCAAACCAACTGATGTGTCACTGCAAAGCTAAATCTGCATGTTATTATCACAGAGAGACTGTCTGCTGGCTTTAACCCATGGCAGAAAATGGCCTCTTGACCTGTTTATAACAGCGCAGTTTCTATCTGGCTTTCATCAGTGTGTTGGTTAGTCTAATTCTGTCCAATATGCACTGATGTAGTTGTTTAAATATACTTTAATGTGAGCCTGTGTGCCAGTAGCTGGTTGGAGGGGCACTGAAGAGATCTTGATTAAAATTCTATCTTGTCTGTCCGTGTCTGAATATCTGATTTGGTTTTATGTCCATTTAGTCTCTGACTTGATGGAAACTTAATCATTTTTTTTCCTATCACACTTCATTTTCATTCATTCCACCACCTCTACCTTACTTTTCCATCTTTTCTCTCTGTTCATGCCCCGTCACATCCTCTTTCTTCATTTCCATCTCCCTGACTGTCCTTATTCTATAGAAGTCACTTGTACACGTACCCAAATAGACACTTTCCCCCCCCCATTTTTCACCTGGTGCTTAATACATGAACACATACAATCATGCAAAGACAACTCCTCTCCTAAGGCTATGAATGAGAATCTACACTTACTCGTGCTACAGGAATGTGTCGCTGTAACACTAAATCAGTTTTGGGACTCAGAACAAGATGCAACATGAAAGAGAAAGAACACACTAGCACTTCACAACAAATGGATTTAGAGAAAACATGCCTTATAACATGCAATGTTATAATCCGGTTGTGTATGCGTATCGTCTGGATAACTCATGCATATTAATGCACTTTATCCCACTGCCCTTACTCCTGTGTGTTGTGTCTATATATGTTTGTGTTTGAGAGGCCACAGTCCCCGTGCATGCCCTCTGGGTAAAACTGTAAGGTTAGGACTTGTAAGAAGACACTGCCATGTCAGCAACTTTCCATGACAATGCAGTCGTTCCCCTATTTCATTGTCTTTTTCCTCCTCTTGTCTATCGGGGGAAGGTCACATGACTGAATTGATCCCCATAACACAGGGATGCATAGAGCGGTGTCCCTCTCTTTTATTCTCTTTTTTTTTTTTTTTTTTTTTTTTTTAAACAGCCACAGCCGCATAGATCATCTATCATACAGTTGTCACCTGCAGCGACACTTTCCAAAGACCTTTAGGTGTTGTGCTGGACTGCAAATGAGAATTCTGAAGTGTGTGCTGACATAAAATACAATAGTTACTGAATAAAGCAGAATAGCTCGTTCAGATTTTTGTCTGTCATACAGCTGCGGTAAAAAAGTGATTATTAGGTCATAGTGAACAGCAAATGTGCGATGCATAAAGCTACATAGATCAACATGACACGGCTCTTGAGTAATGCTGAAAAGATAACGTGATCACATCTTTTAGAGATTAGACAGCTCCAGCTTGAAGCATTGAATACAAATCCAAGGTCGTTGTGCGCCTGCCTGCCATCCATTCTCAGGATTGTTTGGAGGCTCACTGGGCTTTGTAGGCTAATAGCCAGGTGGAGTGCTACATAATTCATTGAAACGAAGTTACCAGCCAGAGAGTGGAAAGGGATTGCAGAGCCAGACTCATACGTTTGCAGCTTTTTATTGCAGGACAGTGACAACAGAGAAAAAAAATCCAAAACTAAAGAGAGTTACTGCAATGAGACGCTCGCATTGACAGACTCTTGTCAATTTTAGTTCATTCTGTATTGAGTTGTAGATGCGATAAAAGGGCAGCGTGACTCTGATCATTCCTCTGTTGTGGGGAATTGTAGCCTCAACCTTTTAACCCCACAGTGTTCTGACAAGGCAGTGAAAGTCCTGTCCTTTTATTTTGTCTACGTAATTAAATCAAATCATTAATCTGTGGTAATTAGTTTGGCCACCGGGGGAGCGGCTTCATTTGGTGCAAGGTGCTTTCTCATCAGGTTTGTTTTGCTCCGCGTTCTCCTCCTTCATTCTCCGCTGCTCTGGCTGCGTCTCAGGGATGAGGGGTGAGGGGTGAAGAGAACAGAAGGTCAGGAGAGGTTGAGGGGGAGGGCGGGGGAGGGAGCGCACCACAGACGCCATTTTATTATTACGCTTTAAATTCCATTCACAGTCAAGGCAACTGTGGGAGCAGTCGGGTGCCGTCTATCCCAGAATTCTTTGCATTTACTGCAGGAAATCAGCTTTCAGAGATGGAATTTGGATGTTGCAAATGAAGCTGCATGACAGTGAAAAATCTAGTGTCAATGTCTAAAATCTCATTCTGTTATTAATATTGGTTCACAATAAAGATTACGTCACTTCATTTTAATACCAACAATCTTTGATTATTAATTAACCGTTTAAGTCATTTATCAAGCAAAAATGCTTCTCAAATGTGCAGATTTGCTGCTTTTTTCTATTTTGTATAATTGTAAATTGAATATATTTGAGTTTTGGACTGTTGATTGGACAAAATCAATTTAAAGACATCAGCTTGGTCTTTGGGAAAATGTGAGGAGCATTTTTACTATTTTCAGACATTTTATAGATCAAACAATCAAAAAAAAGTAATCAGCAGATTATTTTGAAATGAAAAAAAATCATTAGTTTCAGACAGATAGGCAGAACCAGCTGAAGATACAGGACAATAGTCTTGCAGTGAAGATAATTTCACCACTACAAAAGTGTCAGCGGCCACCAGGACGTTCACCTTCTTGTAATAATGTATCTAATTCACATCTCTTCTGCTCTCGTCTGCCATTCTTCTCTTTCCGTTTGACCCTCATTCATTCCTACAAGCTGTGAATGACTCAGTGCAGATCATGAATACAGCGGTTAGAAGGAGCAGAGCTCTTACAGAGTGTGGAGGAGGCAGAGTGGAGACAACAAAGCAGTGTTGGTCCCTGAAGGTTAGATATGAGATGTTGCTGAGCAAGCTTTATCTCACTGTTACACAGCAGGATCAGTCACCACAGACTTCAGCTCGCTCCTCTTCTTTCCTCCCCCTCTATTTCTTATGTTCTATCACTTACGCTCCCCCTCTCAAATGTTATTGTTCCTTTCCTACCTCTGTTTTTCTTCTTCTCCACTTTCCCTCCCTGCTGCTCTTCTCTCAGTTTATCAGTTTTTATTTCTCCTTGTTTCTCACTATATTGCCTTTCTCCTTCTAGATTATTGACGTGTAAATCTCTTCTTCCGCTCCCTGACACCGAGGCATTCATCCATCACAAACTCAGGAACTGAAACACCAAATTGGGGTCAATGATACACTATAAAACCCTCTAACCTTATTCCGCCTTCACTCTTACCCTTGATGTCCCTGCACCCCCCCTGTCACGTGCAGACCTTGGTTGACATTAAAGTCACAGAGTTGTAATTCATGCATCTTGATGAGACCTTTTCAGTTCACGTGTGCGTGCATTTGTTTTCCACAAGCCCGTGCAATAAACATTTTCTTTGCTGAAATTGAATTCTGCTTGTAATATGTTCACTTGCATGCTCTGTGACTTCATCCTCAATTTGTATCTTTTCATGCATGTCTAAAGCATAGCACATAGTCAGCACAAAATTAACAGAACATATTGAAAGTCAGGCTGAATGACCATGTAGAGGGTTCAGATGCTGACTTTGTATAAAATAAGAGTGAAAAACCAATAACTGCAATGGAGAGCTCATGATCCATTACCTGCACATGTGTAGGAAGCCATATGAAGCCTATAATGTATTGTCCTTCACATGCTGCTGGTGAAGGTCTATTGCGTAATTCAGTAAAGTGAGCCTGTGGCGCGCCATGCGTTCTTCATTGGCATGCACCCCCTACGCTCCACTGACGTCTGCCACCGCAGCATGTGTTTGTGTGTGATGGAGCGCTGCTGCTGTGCCAGCATATTCCTCAATCCAATGGCTCTGCCCTAGCCGCCCTTCAGCCCGGCCGTAGCCCTCCAATCCCTTCATCCCAACATACTGATCCTAAACTACAGCGAACGGCCTGATGCCAAGCGGGCAGGATAGGGCATAGTTTATGACTACCCTTCATCCTCCAGTCGGGCAAAACACTGTTAAAATGATGGATGGAGCAGCAAGACAGGCACTTACACAGTCACCCAAGGGGGATAAAATATGGCCGTCCCTGCCTGGGTGCCCGAGAAAGGGGAGATAGACATTGGAGGGCAACCAAAGAACCATACTTGGTGCTCAACCTGTGCCCGGTGAGTGAACGGCTCAGTGCACCCGTTGTATCTGTCTGCAGCCAGATCGCATTTAAATGATGGTGAGCTATATTTCTGGGGCATAGGAAGGGTCAGCAGTCTGTAAGGTGAGGCAATGGGAATGATTAATTGAGGGGCTTTTCTTTATGTGGATCTGCATTCTCTAAGCATCATTTAGGAATATTCAGACCTGATATTTTTAGCTCAAAACTACTGGATCATACTTCGAGATGTCCAGATTCGCATTTGCTTGCACAGCTTTAAAGAGTCTGACTGGTCTGAAGTTCAGTCAAGACACAAGATTCAAATCTGAAACCCCTGCCATCTATAAAATGATGCGTACCAACTGTTCAGACTCAACCTTCATCTGCAAATCAGTACGGTCTCGTCGGTATTATAGTCAGCCTTTATATTGTGGACTGTGGTCGCTGCTTTATGGTTGAAAATGATTTTGCTGCGTGCCACAAAAGTGTGATGCACCAGCAAAGGTTTTTGCGAGACGTTTTCAATTTCAAGATGGAGATAATAAGATAAGACCTTGCCGTCCTCGCCAACTGTAATTAATTGTTTATTGTCTCCGGGTGGTAATATCCTGTTACATTGTGCAACGGTTTGACTGCTGCAGTGAATTGACTCTGCAACCAGCAGGATATGAGAAATGGCACGGTGAAAGGAGTTAAAAAAATGAAATACGATATGCGAGGGAAAGGGGAAGAAAGAGGCGAGAGAAGTGAAAGAGGGACACCTGCTTTAGGTGCTTAGAGAAGTGATTTGAATGTCTTCTCGGGTAGATTTATAGGAATGAAACTGCCACAGACCTTCAGGCTCACACGCAACACTCACATACTGTATGGGGATCATTGCATGTCTACACACAGTCTTCGCAGCCCTTGGAATTGACCATTGTTGTCTTGCACATTTTCATGCATGTCGTGTTCATGCTGCTGTCTGTGTGTGTGTGTGTGTGTCTGCTTTACGCTGATAAGAGGATTTGTTAAAAGGTCTTTTTGTTCTTTAAGCAATATTTTCCTCTCTTTCTCTTTTTCCCAATAGTGTTGTTAAAGGAAAGCCTGATTTAATTAAGTCTAGATAAGGATATGGGATTTGGTACATTGTTGGAACCTCGGTATAGGAGCAAACATGCATATTTGTACTGTGTTGGCATCCATCCACAAAGAAAGGGATGTCAAACTATACTCAAAGAGCTTGGGATAAAAGTATGAGGGCAGTAATAGATGCGAGCCACTTTGGATGTAGGAAGACTATATGGAAATGTTGGCAGGATGGCTTAAACATTTGGTGAAACAGACTGAGATGAATTGGCTTTTGAGCTTTCACTGGCAATAAAACAACTTTGTTGATGGAAGAGAAGTGTTTGTGTGTGTGTGTGTGTGCATGCATTTGTTATGTAATCTGGCAGAGGGGAGGTGTCTCTTTAGTCTCCGGGGAGAGATTAGACATCTGAGTGTTGGTCTGGACACAGAGCACACCTGCTGCCTCTGCACTAAACACAGACTCTGTCACAAACACACTCTCCCATGTGTGCACACACACTGCCGATGGGGGTTCATGCTGCCAGCATCCAAGAAAGTGACATTTGAGAGATAGAAATAGAGGAACAGGAGCGTTTTTGCTTACAAAACTGCAAAGTCTGGTTGTGGGTGAGAGTTTTGTAATTCACAAAAATATTTTTAATGCATATGCGCATGCACGCTCTAACATTTATAAAGAGCTAATCCCTACTCTTCAGTCACACACATTCACACACACATGCAACCAGACAGCTTGCGGCAATGTTCCAGGTGTAATTATAGAAAGTTTGCCCCCCTGATTACGGTTGCTAAATGGCTTTGACTTGTGTCTCTGCTGGATGTCTGCAGGAGGTTTTTCCACTTGTCCAACTACGGTTATCTAACTTTAATGAGTTTTTCCCTTCCTGCGGCAAAGTGATGGAGTGTGATTGGCTTACCTCAGTGATGGTCTGAGAGGCCCCCCCGAGGGTTAATGTTTCGCCCCAGCTCACTCTGAGGTTTGCTGGTGTAGGAAAGCTGCAGGCGTGCCCTCAGGTCAGTGCAAGACCTCTGGAGCTTTCAGGTCAGTTGCTACAGACGTTTCAGAAGCTGTGAGAAATGACCTCAGGGCCGCTGGAAAGTTCCTACAGATCTCAGCGCAGGTGTTCTGAATATGGTGGGTGATGCATCAGGGGTAATGAACAGCTCCCACAAGTCTGATTTAAACAGTCACATAGAACAGCGGGTCATTAAGAGCATTAATGAGCAATGAGCAACTTCTGAAACAAAGTGCTGTCTTCCAATTAATAATGAGAGTTAATTTTGGCTTCATGCTCATCCAAATTTACAAATTATTTCTATTACTTCCCATTAGGAAGGTTTTGAAAAGTATGTGATGTGAAGGAAGTTTTATTATTGGCTCTGTTTGTGTCTCCTCTAGCCATCATGTATGTGATGGGAGCCCTGGGACCTGCAGCTGGTTACCTGCTGGGAGGCGTGCTCATCGGCTTCTACGTGGACCCCAAAACTGTTGTCAACATCGACCAGAGTGACCCTCGCTTTGTTGGCAACTGGTAAATATGCACGTGTGTGTGACAGTTCCTTATGTGCGCTGCTTGTGTGCTCTTGTTTTTTACCAGTTATTGTTTCCTTCTTTCAGGTGGAGCGGCTTTCTCTTGTGTTCCATAGCCATGCTTCTGGTTATCTTCCCCATGTTTGCCTTCCCCAAAAAGCTGCCTCCACGCCACAAAAAGAAGAAGAAGAAGAAAAAGATCAGCTCGCCCGGTGACGTGTCCAGCGACGATGACGTGATGAAGGAAAAGTCCGGTGGCAAAGGCCAGAACGTCTCCTCCTCCATGGGCTTTGGGAAGGACATCAAAGGTGAGGAGCGGATGATATCAGCCTCCTGTTTTCACCTCTTTGCTCCGCGGTGTTACAAGTATCTTACACAAAGGAAGCTATTGATGTACAAATGGCCCATAATCCAGTCGATGGCCAGGATTAGTCATTTTATCTAATAATGGAGGCTCCATTGAGGTCTCCTTTAAAGATGGTATTGATTTGTGATAGAGGAGGTTGTCCACACACTTAATGAAGAAGGTGATTAACTGTTAACATCGGCGGTTTTAGTTGGGCACTGGGCTCTATTTACTCTAATAAATTACTAGTAAACATGGCTGCTTTGTTGCCATCAGCTGAGGAAATTAAGGACAGTATGTTTTTTTACACCCCCCGCCCCCTGAAGAAACCATTCTCTCAATGCAGGGAAGGTCATGCAATCCTTCAATTGCGTTTAGTGGCAGTACATATGCACACATAATAAAGCTGTAATGCATCTATAGGCAGCGATGCTAGAAGATTTATTATTTTCTGTCAGATTAACCAGGTATCTCCCGGTTTTCCCTCGGAGAACCCCCCTGGTTAAGCTGAATCCTGCTCCAGTGTTTCCCAGCTTCCTCTTGTCTGCCTTTTTTCTCTCAGACAGGCAGTTCTCTCTCTCTATTTCTCTCTCTCTCTCTCTCTTAAATGAGCTCGCAGGGGAACTCAGTCACGTTTCCACACACAGGAGTAAACGGACTCGGCAGCAGAGCTAAACAGCCGTACAGCCGTATACAGGCTTGCTCTTGCACTCTTCATTATATGTAAAATAACCATCATGAATTCAAACATGTATTTAAATGGCTGCATTTATCCATACAACCCAGCGCAGCATTTTATACTGGAATGCATATATATATATATACTGTAATCGTGCATGCTGTACAACATCTTCAAGCCACTCTTCTGCTGTTTTACTTGTCCCAGCAGGATGTTTTGGGCTGTTGTGCAAACTATGGCCAATTTTGCACAGTCAGGCACTTCAATGTTTAGATCTGTAGCGTTTTTTAGTGTTGTGTGTGTCCTTTTATTGGGGTGTGTGTGTTTTGTCTATAGCACAAATTTAGCATTTTCTGTGAAAGATAAGCTGTTTTCAACAAGCTTTTTTTTTGCCCTTCACATCAACAGCAGACACTGAAAAATGCAAACACTGAATAATTTCAGTAATGTGAGTGAGAGGGACAGACTTATTATGGAATGTTCCAGACCTTGGTCAACTGCGGTTTGAAAGCGATTTTTAGCATTTTTTTGGACTTTCCATGCAATATCAGTTAGTATAAATGACCAATTGCCGCCACATATATCACATTTCATATTTCAGTAACTAAAGACTTACCTGACAGGATTTAAAATACAGATCCTGTAAGATACAGTAATGTCAGTTGATATTTTACTCTTAAGTGGGACAAAAGAAGTTTGCTTGCAAATATTTTTTGACTCAACTCACTTCACTTCACTCAGATGCTGACCTTATTAAGCAGATTAGTATCAGCCACGATATGACCAATCCACACTGAATACAGTTTCTCCATCTGTGTCAGTCAATGTCAAAATTCAGCGTTTCTACTATGATTTACATTCATTCTGTCATAGTGTGCCGCTGACTCAGATTTGCCACAGCAATTCCTGGCCACAGGTTACCTTACATAAAAATGTTCGGATGAGTTCCATGTAGTAAGATATAAAGATTGAAATTTGGGGAAAAGACGACATTGGTATGTGATCAGTATTTAGTATCTGCTGATACTGAGTTGAGGTATCAGAATTGATATTGGGAGAGAAAAAGTTGGAGTTGGTGCATCCATAGTTCAAGGTGACCTTTTCTTCATGTCTTGTTTTGTCTGACCAACAATCCAAAACCCTAAAATATTCAGTTTACAAAGATATAAAACCGAGAAAACTAGCAAATCCTCACACCAGTAGCCAGAAGTAAATAAGATAAACAAGTAACTGATTATTTAAATAGTTGGTAATTCATTTTCTGACAATCAACAAATCAATCATCTCCTAATTGTTTTAGAACTAGTAGAATTAACAATCATATCACATCCACTGCTTAGACTTGACCAGCTTCATAAGTTGAAACACCACTTGTGTGATCTACAGAGCATATTACAAAGACTATGCTATTATGACTTGTCCTGCCTCGAAGAGAAACGTTTTGGAAAAGCACATGGATGAAACAATTTGACCAAGTCATGAAATAAATTAAGAAGAAAAGAAAAAACAACTGCGGCAACTTATAACGAGCCAGTGGTCTGTCTGATTGAGAGAGCAGCTGCTGGAGACGTCAACAGGACCTCGCCATCTGTCCCCCCTCCAGACAAGATTACAGCCCAGCACCCCAGGAATGAAATGATTAGCGTCACTATATTATTCGTACCTTTGATCTGGGAGAACACTGACAGATGCTAACATTTCCCCACCTACAACAAGATTAGTTGAATTAGCGCTGGGACGGCTATCCCCAAATCAAGGCAACGTGCCACCCAGTTAGCGGCTGGCCAGCTTTTTAATAGCCTCCCTAATAAAAGGCATTATTAAACTACTTCACATATTTCCTGCCCTATCTGTTTTTCTTTCTTTAGTACATGACATCTGTGAAGCACGTGAGCCAGAAGAAGCTCTAATGATAGCCTTTCAGATGACTGTAAAGTCATAATATTAGCCCTCAGCCAAGGGCTTAAGACACCCGGACACACACGGAACTAAACTGGAGATGCCAATTGTGTGCTCAGTTAGATATGTCGTCCCCAGCCAAATGTTTTAAAGTCTGACTTTTCAAATTCAAAGAAGCTCAAATTCATTTGAATTAAGAAGCTTTGTGTTGAAGTTGTCAATAATTACTTTTGTTGAAGGGACCTTTCCTGGCCTTCTGGATTTTCAACTGCGTAATTAGATTTTCTGTCTCTTGCTGTCTTTGAGTTCACACTGTTATTTGTGTAAAAGACAAACCAATACTTAGTGTCATAGATTTAAGAGGGCGAACAGGACAAACCAGACATTTACATTAGTTAACAGCAGTTTTTCTCCCACTCAGCTGGGGGATGTAGTTTCTGCAGCATGTCCTGGGTCTTCCACAGGACATCCTTCATCTACAGTAACCAGAGCTGCCTCATTTTATTGTAGAAAAGCAGCACCTTGATTCTGAGGTCCCTGTGAATTGCGGAGGTCTGCATTTTGGCACACGCTGCTCTGGAAATTTTACGCCTCAGTCTTGTTGAGATGGAGGAGCTCATATGTTACTGTGACCCTGGGAATAGGGTTTTCTGTAACCTTGTGTTCCTGGAAAGAACATTTAAGGCAAACTGTTTTTTTATACAAGGGGTGGGCTTTGTAAATTTTTTCTCACATTGCGTTTGTACATTAAACAGGATGTTTGGATAGGACTTGATGTTGAGTGGAATGTGTTTAAGGATTTAAAAGGCATTTTTCATTTCATGGGACCGTTTTTAAGCATTTTTAATGATTTGGCTTATTGCGGACTAAATAAATGGCCATTCAATGCTATTGGCTGACATCTTGTGGAGTTTCATGGACGGCATGGTGGTGTCATAATTTAAGAGATAATGCTTTCAACTGAGAGTTGCCATGACAGCAAGCATCTGCCTTGCTGATGTGGCTGTGAGTATGAAAGTGAATCTTTATTAGCTCTTGTTTAGAAAATGATTCTGCGATGCATGTGCTCTGATGGAGAGAAAGTGACATCAGAGGTTTATCTTTGGGGATCGGTTGAAAAAAAGTGCTTCCCTCCACTTTTGTTAGGTTTGCTCATCAAGCCAGTTTAGAAGAGAGCGTTTCATTCTGCCTAGTAACAATAATGTACTTACAGTTTGACCACATGACTTGTGAGTGACAAGATGAGAGGGCATTCTGCATCATGTCGGCCAAATCGTATAGACACTGGCCTCAGGCAGACGGAAAGGGCATATTTGCCCTTGTTATGATGAACCAAGGATGACGGCATTCACGCTGGATTTGCAGAGCTTGGCTTGTTTTGTGCTCGCAGCATAGATCCACATGATCCACATGCTTGCATTATACAGCTCACGTAATCATAGCTTAATATGAGTTTCATTTCATCTCAGGCTACACCTACAGGCACAGACAGGTAATTAAAAAGGCAATAGTGATGTTTAGATTGTGTTCATTTATAACCTGAAAGTGTTTTTGCGTGAGAATCATGGAGCATCTCTGTGTCTATGTAGTGTTATTTGCTCCTTCAGTCTTGTGTGAAACAAGAATACATAACCAGATGTAATGAGACACGGTTGGGTGCATGCGTGAATGTGCGAGTGTGTTTCAGAAACATTTAAAGCTGTTGTTAACTTAATGCTGTTATTACTTACTAAGTTATTATTACATAAGGTTTATTTACAGATCCAGCTTTTTCAGTCTTCTCTTAATTACAGCTTTCCAGTTACTAATGATTGGTCTGATGATTCCATCCAGTTCAGATTGTGTGGGAGTGAGTGAAAGCCAAATTAAGACACCGATTGTGTGTTAATTACAGCACCACAATAATGAAGTGCTCTGCCTTTTTCTCCTGTCCCTCCCCAGATCTTCCCAAGGCAGCGTTGAGGATCCTCAGCAACATGACCTTCCTGTTTGTCAGCCTGTCCTACACGGCAGAGTGTGCCATCGTCACCGCCTTCATCACCTTCATTCCCAAGTTTATTGAGTCACAGTTTGGTATCCCCGCTTCCAACGCCAGTATATACACTGGTAAGTGTCTCTTTGTACATAATGTCTTTCTTCTGTTAAATCACTCTTTCATTGTTATGGCCGGACAGCCAAAAAGATCCAAATTCAGGTTATTCATTTGTTAAATCAGGCGCGAGAGATTTCCCTCTTCTATACTGTAGCTGTATGCCATGACACTTTATCACGATTGTCAACAAATCCTAGCTGTTGAAATTCAGTGTTAACTTGCCAGTGTTATAAATAATGCAGTGGTAAAGCAGTTATGTCATAGATTAATTGAATTATCTCTGAAAAGGTCTGAAATTCCCCAAAATATCAGATCAGTGAGGCAAAACTGTCTTCTGCAAAGGAGAATTTGTTATTTTGATTTATAGCAAGAGGTAAGTTCTTTATCGACTTTATAACTTAAATATATAAATCAGTTTTGAAATACAGTAGAATGGCTGTAGAAAAATTAGATTGCTGTGCAATTTGGTTTATTCTACATTATATGGCATTTCTGTGTGTTTATTTTGTGTCCTGATCCTGGAAAGGACGATAAATGATCCATCATCATGCACCATTAGTCTCTACCAGTACACTCTCACATTTGTTCTCACCTCTCCACGTGCACTCAGGGATTCACAGTCGGAGGGCAGCGATGTGAGTCATGGAGTCATGCTGACTTTCATTCACCGATAAGCTTCCATTACATCCCCTGAATGTAACACACAATTCTCTGTTGACTGCAGGAGACATATTCAACATAACGCGCACACACACACACACTACCCTCTGCTTTGCCTGTAATTTGTGCACTGCATATGTGCAAAGAACCAGTCTAATCCTTCAGTCACGTCTGAGCCAGTGGCGTTAATACACAACTAATCTGGTATCCGGGTTATTGCAGCAAGGAGTGATTAAAAAATCAATTATGGCTGTGAAAGCAAAAAGGTGTTTTTGTGTGCTTCCAAGTATTCTGGCTAACATATGGTTGTTTCTAGACACGCATACATACACCTAGACACACCCACTTACACAATACCATTGCCTCATCTCATCTGCCTGTTGCCAGGATACAAGGGGTAAGGGCAGACGGGTGGTGTGGTTGCCATGGCTACCCAAACGATGCCAAGCTGCTGGTATGTGATGATGGTTGGAGAAGAGGAGGAGGAGAGGGCACTCCTGTTGATGGGAGTACGGTGCTTCCTCGGGCAGCCAGATGGACTGACCAACTGTGACATTTTCCTGATGATTGCGAGTGATTGTTTTTTTTTGTTTGTTTTTAAGAATGACTGGAAGACCAGAGTCGTGTTTATGTATGTGTGAATAAATCATTTGTAGTGTTTTTATATCCTCTAGTAATGCCAGTACGGTTGAGGTTTGGTTTGGTTGGGGTTTGATACTATTTTATCAAATCAGAATCCAGTATCTAATCCATTTAGCTTTAGCTTTCAACAATTTTAAGCAACGTAAGGGAATATTTAAGAACTTTCAGAGAACTAAAAATTAAACTTTGCAGGTGAAACAAAGTATTTGCTATTTAGCTAAATTACGACCTACATGTGTACGTTGCTCTTTGCAAATTAAAAAAGAAAGATATGGACATGGCACTGCTTTGAGCAAGATGCTACGTCAGCATGCTCATATTAGCATAGTGAGAACGTTAACATGCTGGTGTTTAGCAGGTAATGTTCACCATTTTAGTTTAGCATGTTAGCATGCTAACATTTGCTAATTAGTACTTAACACAAAATATAGCTGAGAATGAATTTTAGGTAGGTATTAAAGCTGCTATAGTGAATATTTTATATTAAAATTGGGTAAAATTACTGTATGTGTATTGTTGAAGGGGTTGCTAATAGTGACAAACCCACAGGGAACTAGCACACAACTCCGTTACCCTCAGCTCTACTGTGCTTTATAGCATCTTTCAGCTCATTGTTTGATTTTATAGCCCACAACTTGACTTGTTTTGTTTAGACTCACCCCTTGTATGACTATATTTCCAGATGCAGCCAGACATGCATTAATACAATGAAAATACTTTGTTTGGAACAATAATGTGTGTCTGATATGTCTTTTCCACATAAAAGTATAAATATCATGTTAAAATCCTCAAAATGGCATCTCTTCCTTCTCCCTCATTAAAAATTCCACAAACATATTTGATTTCAGAAGCTGAACTACTAGACACAAGATGTCTGTTACTTCTATGAAAAGTCTGTTCTCAGTATATGTGCACTGGAGGCTTCACTTTTCCACATCACACTTGTGTAAGTTGAATATTGGACCAAGAATTGCCATAAAACTAGTTGCGTCATGCTCGTAGGCCCACCCCTTAAAATCAGATTTTCAGTGTTCACAGGGAAACTTTCCACTTTCAGCAGATAAATGTGAAAACAGCCTTCCAGTGTCAAACTCTGCACATACATCATTCTGCACAGTGAAGCTCAAACATTCAATTGTAGGAACAATAAGAAAAACACATTTTTGAGTGGAGAGGAGCTTTAAATAATCTACTGCTAGTAAAAAGGATGATTTTGATGATAAAAAGATGAGTAGTATGTCAGTGTTATGTTTTCATCTTGTTTCCTCCGTTGAAACCAGATCCAAAATGGAACTGGCTAACAGAACCCAACTCTAATTGCTAATTGACTGGACGTAGTGTTGGTTCAGTTCATGAAAGCTTTTGTGCGGTTTTTGTTGTATTTGCTGAATGCGTTGTGTGGAAAAGTTCTGAGCTGCACAGGAAGTGATGCATTTTATGTTTCAGGCAGCATCTCCAGTTGCTTTTCTGGCAATTAGTAGAACAATTAGGTATCTACAATAGATAGCAATAGCGACAATGGCTAATAGCTCTAAATTAGTATATGTAAAGGAAAAGAGGTCATCGCTTTGGTTGTTCTGCAATCTGTAGGAAAATTACTGCACTATAAAACAGCAATGTGTCGCACCAATGATGTCAAAATAATATCAGTGTAAATCTTGCAAATTGCCACCTTTGTTGAATCTGTATCTTGCCCGGTTAAAGAGCTGCCACCGCTACATGCTCATTAGATGTTTCTACAGAAATAGCACCGTAACCTATCACTCACGCCTCCCTCAGCTGCAGTTTCCCCCATGCTGCTGTTGCTGCTCTCTGCCTGTTTTTTCTCCGACTTTTTTAGTGGCTTTCTTTATCTCCAGCCACCGTTCCTTTCAAATACACACTTTCCATCCGTAAGATTTTTTTTCCCCTCTTATTTCTACATTGTATTTTTCTTCTCACTCTACTGTACAAGCTGTTGACAACAAAAAGGACAAGAGTCAAAGCGTATCTCCAGTAGGATCTAGAGAATAGATTAACTGACATGCATACATGCACACATTTATCAAATCGCTCACATACTCATGCGAGTGTACCAACTGTTAATCCAGATAAAATATGTATAAATCATTCATGTAGCATTTACCACTGAAGAGTAGTATGTGTGTGTGTTTGTGCACCTTATGTCACTGTGATATGATATCTGGTTTGTCTCTGTGCATGTTTAATCCTGCAGAAAGCATAAGGTTTTAGAACACACACATGCACTTACAGGATAATATTATGCTACAGATGTCTGTTGCGGAGCTTTCACTAAGTGTGCTCAGAGAGACACTTTCTCTCTTTCTGTCTTTTGCCCTCTCTGTCTTTCTCTTGCTTTGACACAAGCGCGCACACACACACACATAGAAAGAGAAGCCACATAACATTTCTGTGTGCTTGGATCACTTCTCTTCTGATCCTCTGTCTTTGACGACCCTCTGGCCGCACTGACTGACCCGATCTTGCTCGTTACCCGGCCGTAAGTGCCTGTGGCTGGGCTCGAGGCCTGCCATGTGCCGCCTCTCTGGGCCTTAACGTCTGCACGCTGACACTAACCACCCGGTCAATCCTGCCAGCAGCCAGCTTTGCCTTTCTTCATGCTGTCAATTAGACCAGCTCTAGTGGATGGAGGGCACGTGCTGTGCAGTGCCACAGCATGAAATGACTCATTGCCTCGTCACATTGATACATTGTAGCCTATTCTGGTCCTTTTTTCTCCTTTTGAAGTTATTTATTCTTGGTTTAAGTCACATTGAGATTGACATTTCTTTTTCTAGAAGCCGTGTCCAACAAGACACCATACATATTTCATATAAAAGCATGACATTCATGTTATTCATGTTCATGTGCCCCAATTGAAATATTGTACATCAGATGTTTATTGCACGAAGTCAGTCATGCGTTAGTGTCATTAATTCAGTGTTAACATTTTTTTCATGACACAAATTAGCTGCTCTATTTCTGTGCTCTTTGCAACACTTCAGATGTTTTTTCTTCCTTTTCACCCACTCTTCGTCTTTTCTCTGATCTCTCTCACAGGTGTGATCATCGTACCCAGCGCCGGGGTAGGCATCGTGTTGGGGGGCTACATCATCAAGAAGCTGAAACTTGGTGCCAGAGAGTCAGCGAAGCTGGCCATGATCTGCAGCGGGGTGTCTCTGCTGTGCTTTTCCACACTCTTCATAGTGGGCTGTGAGAGCATCAATTTAGGAGGCATCAACATACCCTACACTACTGGGTAAGCACAAGTCCACTGATACCATCAGGCTGCAGATTTTATATGTCCCCATGCCTCCTGCTGCAGAAAGTCACTCTGTCTTCACACTGATGTTTCTTCCCATTTGACACAAATCTTCCAGAATTATGCAGGAGAATCTAGATTTCTAATCTACATTTCTAAACTTCTTATTTTGAGAGACACTTTTGACCAGATATGAAGTCGTATCTGAAATACACACACCTTGGGAGGAGCGTGTGGCTCTTAGATGTTGTCAGCGCTGCAGTCATCATCATGTGTTGTGGCGTCGTGGCGGAGTGTGAATGATTAATTAGCAACACTGGCATCTGCTCTCGTGGCTCCGGCGAATCACTCCGCCACTTCTATTTCTGAAGCTGCTGCTCGACACCACATCAGCAGCCAGGCTGCGGAGTTAACAAACAGTCATGTGTCAGCCCCGCGGACAGAAATATGGAGTGGATGTCTTGTTGGCACACATGATTATGAACACACTCATACAGACACATGCATAGAGTCAGTTACAGCATGCATAGAGTGACCTTGGATGATGCAAAAGACATGCTGAGACCCTGTAAACGTATTACTAACAAAAATACACATCTACTGTATTGTAAAAAACATGTACAAAAAACTTAAATTTGAATTAAAGAGTTAATTCTGCAAGCAATTAGTCATAAATATTTGATTCGTCATAACAGCGTAGTTGTCAGATGCCCACTAAATACTGAGCACACAAAGGTGAAACTGCAGAACCTCTGTGAAATGTACTTTTCACGTAACCAAGATAATCAAATGGATTATTTGCCAAATAGACAGCGTGCCCTTTAAAGTCCCATAGCTGACCCATTAATAACCGTAGTCTTTGTTTAAACCGGTGTTTATAGAGGGGTCAACAAGACCGTGTGAGCTGGTGGGGCTCCTCATTATGAACAGCACTGGTCACTAGTCACTGGTAGCACCCACATGAGGAATGTTTAGCCCGAGCCCACCCTTTGTGTCACTTGTCTGTTCTCACACAGCAGTCTAGACGTAGCTCTCCTCCCGCTGACAGGCTGGAGATGCAAAAAAAAAAAAAAGGACATGACATGGACAACACCAAAGGTCCTCAACGTTTTTGGAGCCAACAGCAAGTTATGTAATATTCTGAAATATCTGCAAAAGCATAGCATTATTACAAGTTGGCCTGGTTGTAAGACTTTTGTTCTTGATAAACCTTCAGAACTCATAGATTTGTTTGTCATCATTATTCTCCCTGTTCGGTGTCTGCAGTACTAAACCAGATTAAGCCACTTGGTCTCTTGGCTCTCTGTTTGGGGTTTTATGCAGTGCAGCCTGCACGCAGTGACACAACATCTGGAGGGTTCAGCGAAGGTTGGGGTTTATTCTGCGAAAGGATATGTGCAATCAGTGCAGTGAGCCTGTGACTCCACACACACAGTGTTTGGAATGTAACACTGTTATGTCAGGACAAGCCCAAATGTGATTCTCCTATGATAACTAATCTAAAAATGAGGATCACTGGTCTGGTGCAAAATTGCTAGTTGACTAGTTTACTGAAAGAGGTAGATGGTAACTTTAGATTTTTTTTCAGTTTAGCTGGTTTTATTTTATTAAAACATTAAAATAACAAACTTTCAAAAAGATATGTCACATTAGTATCAACTGTATGTGTGTATGTGTCTGGATTACCCCAGGCTGTTGTGTTGTCAGGGCCTGTCCCCGGCTGTTCCGCTGGGCTCAGAGCGAAGCCTCCCAGAAAAAACCCAGGACTCGCTTCACTGCTCCTGGTTTAGACGGAGCCAAAGTCCTGTTTGGCTTAGAGTGACTGTTCCCACACGGCCTCTCTAGCCACTGAGGTGTCACTTCCTCACACCATCGTGCCTGTCCTTCCATCATCATCGCACATCACACAAACAGATGGAGGGCGAGATTAAAGCTAATTAAAGGGACACACATAGCACCGTAAATTTGTTCTCAATTTTTCTGGAGCTAAATGGTGCGCTGCTATCCTAGCAGGTCCACACTGGTAAAAGATGTTGCACTGAGACAAACCTAAATAGATTAATGTTTAGGTAGAGAGGTAGAGTACACAGATGCATGTAGTCCCTCAACAAAATAGAAACATGAATGAAATAAGTGGTCTGTACAAATGACTTCAGTTGTCATGGTGTGGTCAAGTAAATGGATATGATAAGTCTTGTTCTGTTTCCATTTTGCAGTCCGACCCTGACGATGACCCACAGGAACCTGACGGGTAGTTGCAACGTGAACTGTGGCTGCAGGATCCATGAGTACGCTCCGGTTTGCGGCTCTGATGGCATTACCTATTTCAACCCCTGCCTGGCTGGATGCAGCACCGTGGGCAATGATAGCACCGGAGTGAGTGCACACACACACACACACAGAGCGTCAAAGCACACACATTTGCGTACTTGGTTTACTGATAGTTCCTTTTTGTTTTCCTGTTAGAAATAATTTCTATGGAGCTATTTGTATATCAAGTAGAATGGGGGGGAAAAAAAGATGAATAAACTCTGGACATAGTTCATGATACACAAAAGACTTGTGCTCTGTACATTCTCTTTCCTTTTGCTCTCAAAGTACAGGATGTGTCACAATGCACAACAATGTCAGATAGGAAATTATAACAACATGAGGAAACGTCTAGATTCTTTGTCCAGTTGGCTGATTGCGTTACATTGCTGGTGCCACCCAGTCTGTCTCTGTGTATTTACATTAGATTTTTCAATGCAGCTACACTCATTAGTTTATTAATAGAATTGGCTTCAAATCTTCATCAGTCCCATCTGAGTGCATGTTATAATATTCATATTGTACATATTGTTTTTGTCTACAGATCAGGAACTACACCGACTGTGGCTGCGTGCAGAGCAGACAGGTCATCACTCCGTCCTCCGGCGGCCAGGTCAACCAGCTGCAGCTGGTCATCGTCAAAACTTACCTGAATGAAAACGGCTATGCGGTGTCGGGGAAATGCGACCGCACTTGCAACACGCTCATCCCTTTCCTCATCTTCCTCTTCATTGTCACTCTCATCACCGCCTGTGCCCAGCCTTCTGCCATCATCGTCACACTCAGGTAAAGAAGAGCCAGTTCTGCTAATCAAATTTACCCTCCCCCATCATCTTCTTAAAGCTTTCAGGGGCTGGTGGTGATACTGTCACAGCTGATGATCAGTGGCCTGTTTCTCTGTGCAGCGAAGTGACTTTACATCATTTACATGCTGTTTTTTCTCTTTTCTCAGGTCTGTTGACGAACAGGAGAGGCCTTTTGCTCTTGGGATGCAATTTGTCTTGCTTCGAACTCTTGGTAAGTTCTGACCCTTTGCAGTAAGTGGACAGAAGTATAAGGAATACACAGTGTATGTTTTATGACCATGTGAATCAAGATATAACACTATGACCCCTTATTTATTGTGTCCACTCAGTCATAGAGAGTAGATGTTGAAGTAGTGCTAGTAGTTGTGGCAGCTGTAGCCGATCCCGTCTCTTCATCTGATTTCCATTGTCCAGGTTTTCAGCTGGTCTGTAATCCACTTTTCTAACACTCTGCTTTCTCTCTTGTCCTTGCTAACACCCTACAATTTTAGAGAGAGCTGGAATGCAGCAGCGTAGTCGACCTCTGAACTTTCATGTAGATATGTGTAGAAAAAGCCTCAGGCTGAGTAACCACTGCCCTAACATGCCTCTGTTCTGCTTGGAATGCCTGTGCGAACATAAAGTTGTCACATCACTTCTCATAAAGCATTGTAAGGTGTATGTGGAGGGCAGGTTGTACACTATGTATTTGTGTGGTCATACAGTTTATTATGTGCACTTCTGATGCAATCATGTACAAGAGTTCGGCAATACATTCTACACTAAGAAGTTTACAATGTGTAGGTTTTTGTCGACAAGTGTGTCAGACAGGTGCTGATTCAACTTTATGGTCATTTATTTTTTATAGGCCTCAGAGGATGGTGGTGTTGTGTTTGATTTAATTATATTGAAAGGTGTTTCAAATATTTTGTCAACTTCCACTCACAAACAGGAGGGGAGGTAATGATCCTCATAAAGCAAAACTGTGCCACCAAGTGGTAGAAAGGTGGTGCTGCAGCACATTCAATTTGTTTTCAAGTGCTCCAGGTCTCTTTAATTGAATACAGTGTGTACTATATATCAATATGATAGTATACAATAAAGCAATGCACTTAGCTGTTTTGTACTAACTCTTATGCAAGGAACTGATGCAATATGTGTTCTGAGGTTTGTCAATCCAGCAAAGTGTTTTTCTATAGAACAAAAAAATGTTTTCCCAGATCTTTCTGGAGGTTTTTTAACCACCACCCACACTTTATTTCAAATGTTTTGTAAGTGTGAGCAGCTCTTCCATTTCCTTGTAGGCAAGTTATGTCAGTTCATTCAACAATCAAGCATTTTTAGTACATTCAGACTTATTTGAGTATACTTAAACCTGCTGAGAAATGCTACGTAGTATGGGATTGGGACACAGCTTGTTTTTAAGCATTAATCACATCTTCTCTCTCTCCCTCTCCAGCCTACATCCCCACACCCATCTACTTCGGTGCTGTGATCGACACCACCTGCATGCTGTGGCAGCAGGACTGCGGCGTGCACGGCTCATGCTGGGAGTACGACGTCACCTCGTTCCGCTTCGTCTACTTCGGCCTGGCCGCCAGCCTCAAGTTCGTAGGCTTCATCTTCATCTTCCTCACCTGGTACTCGATAAAGCACAAGGAGGACCGGGCCGAGCGCTGGCGCCAGCACCTGCCTCCGCTGGGCACCGTCAGCGAGCTCATATGCCACGCCGGAGGCCAGAAGAGCCACGCCCGCACCCGCTCCTGCCCCGTGTTCATCCCACCACGGCCCGACCCGCCCACCGCCCTGCTGCTCAACCGCGGTCACAGCAGCCTCAGTTGCCCCGGCAACACCCTCAAAGCAATAACCCCTCCCATCCTGTTGCCGCATCACCACAGAGGCTCCGCCCATGTCTGAGAGCACCCCAAAGCCTCCCTCCGGGGTTCATTGTGACACGTGCCTTCCTGTCTCTGTCTCTGCACCACTCAGTGTCTGCTTTACACCAATCAGACACCAGGCGGGGCTCCAAAGCTGCTGTAGGACTGACAGGCAGAGACACATGTACGCCCACCATACTTAAAGGGCTGCTCATTGCTGTTTCTGATAACAGGAGACTGACAGATGTTCTTTTACTCTGAGCATATCATCAGCTGCAGCCACACACGGCATCCACGGAAGGTCAGACTTCCACTTCAAGGTTTGGACGATGTTAAGACATCACATGGTGCTACTGTTAAAGGCAGGGCATTATAATCTCCGTACAGACAGATGAGTCATCATCAACACGGCGTCTAAAGCACAACTGACAAACCTGTACTATGCAAGATCCTATGTACAGCTCCTCCCTTCTCAGTACTGTACAGCTCACTCTGTATTCTACATCTGTACCTCTCTCTCATCATCTTCTTCTTCTTCTCGGCCTCTGCTCAATTCACACATCCATGTTGTCGGCTCATTCAGAAACACCATTTTACCTTAAAGTCTGAGCTGTTAACATATCAGCCCTCTCTCTTATATTTGAGCCAATTCACCTGTTCTCACGTCTGGTTATCATGTGTTGTTTGCATCTTCTGAATTGACAGAATGGGTTTTTTTTTTTTTTTTCAATCCTCTCACCTCTATTTTTCTTCCTTTTTTGTAACAGTGCCTCTCAGGCTGTCTAGGCCAGTCCAATATACAAAGCTGGCTACCAGGTAAATGCTAGCTACAGAAAAGCCAGTCACTGTCCTCTCAGTTGAGCGACAATACTCAGCTTCGTTGCCCTCAGCTTTCATGTTTGGGAACAGTTGACACTGAGTCAAAGATTCTTGCCTCGGCAAGGAAACCATGTAGCTTAAAGCCGACAAGCACCAGTGGTACAGTGTTAAATGACTTGAATGAAAAGTCAGGTCTTAAATTTCATTACGTGTCACCCGACATGATCACAATGTTAACGATTAGCAAAGTGGCAAATAGGAGAAAGGAATAAGAAAGGTATCTCATCTCTGACCATGTGCTGAAGCTACTGTATGTCCTAAAGATGTGATCGTACCTGAAACTGGAAATGTGAGGGGGATTTTTTTTTAAAATGTGGCAAAATTGCTGTTTTCTTAACAAATCTGACCCCTTTTTAAAAAAAAAAAAAAAAATTCTTGAGAGTAAAATGATTTGTATCGAATCCATTGCAGCAATCAACAACAGATGGAAGGATGCATCATTTTGGTTCTGTATTGTAATGGCTTCTCCATTCTAATGGTCATCAGATGTACATAGTAGTTATCTAGTAGTCTAGGCTTTTAAAAGAAGTAGCGCAGCAAAGCATGTAAGCGATGAAACCCCTTTTTATCAGCTAGAGTAAACGGTTGCTGGGTGTTTGGGGCCCTCTAGTGGACAGAGAGATGATTGTGTGAAGGCCAGTGAATGTTGCTGTTTGTCAGACCTACTGTACTGTACCATGAAAGTCTTGGTTAAAAGGTTAATTATTAAACTTCATCACTGCACCAAATTTAGTTTCCCAAAGGTACACCTGAGCAAAAGATTACCTGCTGTCTTTGACGTTTCAATTCTCATTTCCTGTTTGTTAGTTTGGTCCGCACAACATTCAGTACATGGCGGGAATGTTTTAAATATATTTGTCTAGATTTCTTTCTTTTTTTTTTTACCTTGGCTTCATGTTATTGCTTACAACTATTTAAGATATACTTTTAAATGGAATGAGAAAATTGGAAGAGCTAGTAATGTGACTTTTTCAGTATTAAAAATGCATTGTTTGATATTAGATATATCAGGTGCGTCAGATTGTGGCACAATAATCTAATTTTTAGGAGTATTTTTTTTTCCTTTTTTTTGAGGGTGAAGATAAAATTAGTCTAATAAAGTTTATTATTTTATTCTCTGATCAGTATGACTTCATTTTAGTTAAAGGTTTGCAATGGAAATGAGATTCTGATGCAGTGAAAACATTTCAAAAGTTAACATTTTTGGCCAAGATTCATGGTATTCTGCCAGGTAAAGATTATCAAGTGGTAATGGCAGTGACTAATTTTAGTATTATTGTGACTTAGTACCTCAAATGAATTATTCATAAGTGATCATCCTGTAAATATCGACAAAGCAAATGAAGCATATTATAGAGCTCACACATAGCTAGAAGCATATTTATGAACTAACCCTTGACATTGTAGTTAAAAAGAATAAATAAGATTTAAAGCTACAAAAAGAAAAAAACAAACAGTGGATTTGTCTCACGGTGCCTGAACAGTATTATTCACATGGGAAGGGTCCGGCATATGTTCATGAGGAGGGGAGGGAGTTGCGTATTTTTTTTCCTGTCAAGAGGAGTACACAATTGAGATGATTGACATGCTGAAGTTACCCAGAATGCCCTTCTCTCTATCTGTAATGATTCTCTCCCCTTCCTTCTGAGCACTGCATCTATCACGCTCTCTAATAAGAAATACCAATGTTGGATTGTTGATCAGGTCCCTTGCTAATGTGACTGGAAAGCCAAATGTGATCCTTGCTGAGTCATTGAACAATAAAACACTTTTTTTTCCATCCACTTAAAAAATCTCTCTTTTGAAATTGTAATATCTGGACATGTTTGAGTAAAAAAATATTAAATGGACCAAGATCCATACTTGAATGCAACCTAGCAAACTCACTTTAGATGACTATTGCTTGGCAAAACAGTATTTAATATTGCCTGGCTTCCAGAATATTTGCATTTTTATCAGAAATAAAAAAGTGAGTTAATAGCTTATATAAAAGCAAGTGATGTAACAACAAAGTATTTTTGGCTTTCTGTGATCTCACCAAAATCTCTCCCTCCAACAATGATGCAAAGTGAACCAAACGAGTGCACTCTTTGCAGGGAAGGGTAGAGAATCAGTTAGTAATGCCACACGGATCATGTGACACACAGTAAAAGTGTCCAGTCCACCTCCCACCTGCGATTTAGTCTCCCACCGTTCAAATGCTTGGACGACTATCGACACAGATGACTTCAGGTCGACTGTAGATTTGCTTTTAACACATTTTTCCTTTCATCGGTATTTGAACTGAAAGTGAATTTCCTGGACAGAAGCTGTATTCTGAAAGTCGAGCTCTTATTGCTTCGTGTTCCTCAGGAACAGAAGTCTAATTGATGTTTGTGAACACTTGGTTTACAAATGCCTTGAATACTTGATATTTGTCATTAAAAAACAGAAAAACCCACTTGTCTGATTGAGTTATTGCAAAGTAGTCGGGACAACACTTGAGGCCAAAACATCACTAGGAAGGCTGAAAGGGTTTATTTCGTAACAGCTTCATGGTTTTCCTGAAACCAGAGTCGTTCTAACACTTCTACACACACCGTCAAGAAAGAAAAGGACAGCATCAGGTTGTTGCAGAACCAGTTTCGAACCAAAAATGCACATCTTGATTACTCAGAGATTAATTGCTGGCAGAAATGTTCGCACAGTTTGCCCTCACTGGCCTTGGAATACATATATGCAATGCCTTAAGAATATTTTACCGGCTATACTGCCATAGACAAAGCTGTGGAACAGTGTGCTGTCATATAACCCGTTTTAAGGGACTATACAGTTACATTCGGAATTCAATTTCCATGTGCAACACTATACTCTGGATTATCAAAGCACTACATCATACAGCACAGGATTAATTGGTGACGTTTCCCAAAAAAGTTACACAATGAACATTTTTCTATCCCCTGGTGATTGTGTAAGCATTTGCTTGTGATTAGTAAGAATAATTTTACTTAGCTTTTAAAATAAAATGCTGTGAATAGTGACGAACGTGCAACTCTGCAAAGTCAGAGCTGGTGCAGTGGTGCAACTAATAAGTAAATAGTGTCCTTGCTAGAAAAATAAACACCAATTCTAGACATTTTTTCTTGCCTGGTGAAAAGTGTCAGATAGGTGTGCTGGCTGCAGCTGGATAATTCAGATGACGTCAAGCTCTCAGTTATAAACTACGGACTGTTAAACTGTCCCATGATTGTCTAAAGTGTCTGAAACTATTATTGCCGTTTGGCAAGGAGCTAAAAACAAATGCTAAGAATACATAATTTTTTTTTTGAGTTATTTGTGAAACATGTGGAATCTATGTTGATTCTGTAACTTTTTCAGAAGTGACAACCCAGTTCATCTTTAAAAAGTAGTCATTAATCATTACAGAAAATCTGATTTCACAATGGACACAATTTTCAAAATCCACAAACCACGGAGTGTGAGCGTCATGTAGAAAAAGCTCAAAAGTGCATTTGGGGTCAATTTTGCCATGATCTAACTGGTGAGTGGGTACTGTTCTGATGATGTGTCCTGTGATTGGGCAGGTTTGGGACTGATCGGTTTGTTTGAGGACTGGAGCGTACCTACAGCTGACTAATGCTAACTATCCATTCAGATGTTGAAATGGTTTCACCACTCACACTTGTTTTTCATAAAAACATATATTAAAAACATCAATGGTGTTATCCATATGGAATTATTCATTTTTAATCCCAACACTTAAGTTTAGCTGCATTAAGGCTTTTTTTTTCTAAATATATATTTGAAAAAAAAAACAAAAAACATAACACTGTTTACTAATAAATGTAGGCACCTGTAAAAAAATAAACAATAACTTTAATACTCATTATACAACTCTGACTGACTGAGGCGGCATCACTCGCCATTGCTCTTGGCAAGCTCATCTCCCAATCACTGTGTCTCTGTGTCTCTATGGCGACTAGCAGCTCATTGGCTGGCTGGCCAGCACATGCGTCTGCCTCAGAGGGTCTGATTGGAGGGTTGAGGCAGTGAGCCGCTGCCCTCGTAGTCCAAGGTGAGGGGCAGCACTGACTGAGGCAGCACCTGCAGTACCACCCCGACACTCTGTGGGGTGGTGCTAGTCTGTGTGGTGGGAGGGCTCCCGGTGGTGCTGGCCTGCACCTCGGGCCTCAGTGTCTGTGTGGAGAACGGGAGGAAGCCTTGGGCCTGGAAAATGTCCTCCTCTTCTTCGGGGTCCAGACCAAGACCCAGGTTCTGCTGAGGGGCAACAGCCTCTCCGTGGCCTGGCTCCAGCTGGGCCTGAAGGCTGTTGTGAGTACGCAGCAGGTTGTCATGTTGGGTCCCAAGCTCTGTCATTCCATTCCCGCTAAAGACCTCTCCATCCATCTCCTCCAGCTGCTGCACCCACATCGTGTCACTCTGGAAGATAGCCCCGTCTCTCCTAGGACCTGGTGACAGTACCGTCACCGGTGATGCTGACATAGCAGACGCCCCAGGTCTGTCTATAACCCTCTCAGGAAGGTCGTTGACAACAGATTCCAGTTTCCTCTCCAGTGTGGGCCTGGGTGTGGGTGGTGCTGATGGCGCTTTGCTGGGGGCGGGGGTGGTGAGGCGAGCCTCCGTTACCGGGCCTGGCCAGACGTCCCTGGTTGAGCCCAACTCTTCTCCGCTGCCCTCTTCAAGGCCTCCACCCCCGGCCCCGGAGCCCAGCTCTGGCAGGGTGGAGTCGTCAAGCTTATGGGTTTGATTAAATTTGTTAAAAACGTGTCGCAGTGCAAACATATTATCTACATCCTTCTGGAAGTTGGCCCAGTTGTCTGGGCTGGGGCTGTAGTCAGGCCTACATTCATAAAGGCTTTCGTTTATGCTATAAAGATCCTCCAGTCCCTGCCAGTTCACCTCCTCGTCTGTCAAGTTAGGAAGCTTAACCCTGTCGTCCGTCCCATACTGGCTGTGTGCTGCCGAACAGAAAGAAACAGAAAGACTGTGAGGATCTAGAGTCGAAAGGAGGGAGAGATCTTTTCAAGTTTACTCAAACAGCATGCAGTCATGCCCAGTATCCGGCTCTCACTAAAGCAGCCCGCTCCATGGGGTTTGTGGCCCCCCCAATACACACACAAACACACAAAGACACACACACACAAACACAGATAAATGCACTCACACACTTCAAAGCAGCATTAGATAAACTAGATAAACACAGCACCCACACTATGCTCAAGCCATGAGTAGTGCAAACACATGCTGCCTTGGAAATTCACATAAAGACAGACTGAAAAAAAACAAAAACGTAATAATCCTTTATAACAAACTAACACACTAGCTGCACAACAAAAAGTGTAATAGCACAGTTAATGATAGGCCTGGACAGGATTGAAATGCAAAAGTCAGGCAACCTGGAATAAAACAACTGAACAGCAGAGGAAACAAAAGGTGATCAACAAAACAGACAAAAATAAGTGAGTGAGGTTGCTGCGGAATGGTGTGATCCAGAAAAAAAAAGAGAGAAAAGAATTCAAAATGCTATCAGAAATGGAGGCAAATGAAAGAAAATCGCAGCAAAAAAAAAAAAGGCTAAATCAAAGCTGGGCTCAGTTTGCTGTCTGCAAGAAAAGAAATATGTATCGATGCCACTTGTGCCTGGCTTCCCTTGTGAGATCAGCTGCTTTCTTGTAACTACTGCAAACTAGAGAGTGAGGATGATTTGACACAGGCTCGGGGACTCACAGGAAGGAGGGGCTTGGTCTCCTCTTTGACCACTTTCGATGCTGCTGTTGCCTGGTAAGCAGGTGCCAGAAACAGAGGTCAAAAGGGCAGAGGTCAGTGGGAGGACAGAGAGGTCACAGCAACTCAAGTGTCCACACTACCGCTAGCTAATGGCCGTGAGCAAACATGAGAGGTATTCTGAATGTCAGGTTATAATGGCACATGATGTGATGACTGTGTTTATTTGTGGATACGGCTGGCAGGGCATGGAGGGTGATGTTAAAGGAATAGTTCCACATTTTGGGGGGGAAAATAAGTGCTTATTCACGTTATTGCGAGAGTTAGATGAGAAGATCTTTCAACCAATCTCTTCTTATCAATCTTCTCATGTAACTCTCGGCAAGGAATGATGAATAATGGATTTCCCAAAATGTCGAGCTATTCCCTTTAGCGTTCATGTAGAATGTGATGCATGAAGGGGGATGATACAGTGTCATGCATTGTCATTCACGTGCACTTGATGCTTGGATGGGTCTCGGGTAGAAGCACATATTCAGCACCTCTCTAAATGACTGTAGCCATGCTATCCTAAGAATAGCTAAAAATATTTATGTTTCAATATGGACAACTGCTAGAAATGTTGCGCTCTCAAGCAAAAGGTGTGAAAATATGCTGATTTTATGTTTAAACAGTTGCAGACTGATGTTACACAGCAGATAAAAGTGAAGACAAGATTGTGTGCACAGAGGTGAAAACAAATGAAGCTGCTTTAATGGAGAAAAAAAAAAAAAAATCATCTGTTATGATTTGTTAGCATGTCCCCAGCATGCAGCCACAGATTCAAGCGCCGGCACTCCATGGATGGGTATTAGTGGGAATGAGGCAGTTCGGCCCATGCAGGTGTTAAAGAAAAAAAAGCCACTGAAGAGAAACAAAAATTGGTGGATACCTGTGTGGCTCATAGCTTCCTCCATCTTTACCTCCTGATCGGAAAAATAAAAGCAATCGATTGTTAATGTTTTGATTCAAGGAGATGTTGAGGGAAAAATAAATAGATTCATTCACACTGAAGATTTCTTCATGCACAGCTGCTACCTCCCTATGGAGAAATGCGATTATTGGATGATCAGAAGGAGGAAGGGAGGAATGAGTATGAGGAGAAAAGAGTTTTGGAGATATGAATGGAGAGGGGGGGGGGAAGGAGGGGGAGGGGGGTTTAAAGGTCATATGATTGGGCTGAATGGAGAGATGAGGATCAGAATCGAGTGGTTTGAGGGGGTGGAGAGTTCAACGGGGTCTCCCCTTTCAAAGCAAAATGCACACGGTTATCCAGTCAGGTGATAATGATGGTTAAGTCACATTCAAGAAATAGATTGCAAGTAACTGCTAGGTCCATTTCACCGATTAATAATCTACTTTTCCAACAAAAACATCACTTGATGTAACCGCGACTGCTATTTGACTGGTCTGCAGAGCTGGCATCTTACTCAAGCAAGGGCAGCCAGTGCAAGTAAGAGATTTTAGGCTGCTACGTGACAAGTGCTGGCATGGTTTTGACAAGTCCAGCATGCCAGCACTGCAACACAATCAGTTTTCTCGGAGCAGCTTGGCCGCTCCAGTGCTCCACTTTCCAGCTGTTAATTACAGACATGAAATTTTTATCCTCGGGACATAAACAAATGCAGCCAGCTCATGCCACACAGCTCGGCCTTACAGGCTTAGATCATCATTACATTACTTATTAACCACTTCTATTACTAAGTCTGCTCTCGGGGATGCTTGGACCATGTGGTGGAGGGAAAAAAAAAAAATATTGCGGCTGATTATAGCGGTGATGCATGACAAGCTCAAATAAAATCACCGCCTCAATTGCCGTGATGACAGCATCCTCCAAATAATATCTCTAACACTCAGTGAGTCACGAAGGGGAGGATGGCAAGGACACACAGCTATAACACAGCCTTACTTTGACTGTGTATGCAATATTTCAAAAAGCTGGATTAAAAAAGAAAACTAGAAATACTGCCTTGCGGTTGTGCGTCTCCGCCAACCAGTCAAGTCGCAGTTTACATCCATGTCTGTCCAGACTCATATAAAATTTGTAGTGAAAACTTTGAAGGAGTTTAATAAAAGGTATTAAGTGTATTTTCCTTGTATGTGTTCACATGCTTGGCCAATAAAGCTGATTCTGACAGAACACAAGGTTGTTGCCATGACAGCAGACGATGTTTCAGATATGGATGTTGCTACAAAGACGCTACAAATTCTAAAACGTGGACGCTTCACATATATCTTCAACACAGCAGCACAGTTACGGTGTTGAATAATGGCCAGAGATGTGTTTTTTCAGAACACAGTGAAGTTGACCTTTGACCTTTTGGGTATAAAATGTCATCATTTTATCCTATTAGACATTTGTGTGAAACTTTGTCATAATTAGCATATGAATTCTTGAGTTATGACCAAAAACACATTTTGTGAGGTCACAGTGATCTTGACCTTTAAACACCAAATTCTAATCAGTTCATCCATGAGTCCAAGTGGACGTTTGCGCCAAATTTGAAGAAATTCCCTCAAGGCTTTTCTGAGATATCGTGTTCACGAGAACGGGACGTACGGACAACCAGAAAACATAACGCCTCCAGCCACGGGTGTCACCAGACGTGGAGGCGTAAAAATCCTGGTGCACACTGACGGGAAACATCTTCCAGGAGAGTGGAAGGTGCTGGGATGAGAAAGAGAGGTCAGAGTGTGTGTGTGTGCATGTGAGTGTCATCATGAAGAAAACATCAAACACGCATCAAACAAAGGACACACGAGTCTCAGTGATGATTCCTCGACCTCCACCTGAAACGTTGGCATTCATCACAAACACATGCAGCATGCAGATATGTGCAAACACACCACTGAGACTGAAACAGATTCAGAACAGAGCAGAAGACTAGAGTGAAATTCTACAGGTTTCACCCAAACCAGTGTGACTGTTACTACTCCTCTCACAGTATTAATTTTAATTTCCAATTCATCCATTATCTGTCCCTCACATTAACTCATCAAAGCTTCAGCTTCAATCTAATTCTTCTGTGTGTAAAATCTGTTTCAGTCATTGTTGGCATAACAACTACAGCTAAACCCAGTGTACCAGTCTGTTTGTCCGTCCATCTCATTGTACATTTCAGGACAAGTAGGTAGGAACGATAAAAAGGGCTGAAATCAAGAGTTTTTACCTGTATCCAAGCCTTTGGGGCGAGGGTTACACTGCTTGTACCCTTGACAGCTTCTCATCTCCATCAGCTGTGCGTGGAGACTGTTCAGTACGTCCCGATCCACTGCATACACCGCGTTGGTCAGCTGCACAAGAAAATCTTATTTTAGTGTCATAATGGTATATTTGGAAGTGTATATATCTACAAAAAAAGAGGAGGATGAAACTGCATGTCACCACTCCCACATAAAAAAAGGTTCTAAATGACCGACAAGACGTGAACTTTTATGGGCCGAGCAACTTTTACAATGCAGCCGCCAATGAAAACTCTTCGAGAAAGAAAGCAGACAGACACATATAAGGAGCCTGACTGCAGACAGATGTTCACCCACCTGGTAGGGGTCACTGTTGAGGTCAAAGTACTCCAGGAAGCCGGTGGAAAACTCGCAGAAGAGTGTGTTGTGGGTCTCATTGATGGTCCTCAGACACCAGTAGGTGTTGTTGTTGGAGCTGGTGCACGCACAGAATCCACCCACTAGACAATAACAGAGAGTCGGTCATTTTTGTCAACTGGCGCTACGAACAAATCACTGAACAGACGTTACAAATAATTACTTTTCACACTTAAAAGACAAAAAACTATAAATGTGTATGAGATTAAATGAATAAAGAGATTGAGGAAGTATAGGTGAAAATGAATGAGTGAATGACGATGAGTGTCATTATTCGCAGCCAAAGAGCTGCAGTGTCGCTACATACTGGTAATCACATTGTTACATGGTCTACACAAGGCGCTTCCTACATTAAATTGTACTGCACTGCAGGGATCTTTAAGTGAATATACATACAAGACCAGAAAGGAGCGGTCTGCCAGTGGTCATTGTTATGTGTGAAGCAAGTGAGGCCCGGCAGACTGCAGTCGTCTCCCTTCCTCTGCCGTTTCTTCTCCTTCCTTTCCTTCTTCCTTCTGCGAATCTCGTTGTACAACTGGGCCTTCCCGTCTATTTCCTGCGCAGCCTCCCTGTTGCACAGAAACGTGAGCGAATTACAAAACAGCGCGATGCAAAGATGACATCAGCCCTTTTCCCCATTCTGGTGCCAGCAACCAGCGGTGGGAAGATCTGGACGGGGACTTCCAGCAGGCATCGACCATGCCAGGATACGACAGTCTGTTTACTTTCATGTTTAAGCTCTTACCATGTCCAATTTTCTCTGGGATGATATTCTAGCCACTGTCCCTTCTTCCTCTCTGCCTAAACACACAACAGGCACTGCAAAAAACCAGCTGCTTTGTATTGGCATAATGTGTTCCCAATGTTTCCTGGTGCAAGTTGATCACTGTGTTTGAGGGATTGACTGATTTCCTCTCTGTTGAGTCATTCTATCTTTCCATGCGACTGAATCACTTCCAGACACACACACACACACACACACACACACACACATAAAATAGGTCCCTGGCCATACATCTGCTTTGTCATTTAAACTCCACTGAAGGACAAAATACTCAATAAAAATTTCTAGATGACATGCTTCTCTTAGACACCCATTTGTGCTTTAAGGTCACAAAAATCATCAATACATCATGGTACACATGCTGTCAACTGGGATCTACAAAGTCATCTAAATGAAGGTGAGCTTGCATGCAGATATCCAGCAACGTACAGTCAAACAGCATCATAAGATACAATATTTTCACACTTGGTCAGTTGCAAGTCATAGTTAGTATTATAGTAATTAATAAGGAAATGGATTACACTAAATGGGGAAAATCCATAAATAGATGGGAAGAGAAACTCACTTAAACGGATGGAGTTGATCGTTCCTGTTCTTCAGTCTCTCTGCCTTGTTTCTGTCTCCTTTGTTAAAATAGCTGGTGCTAAAAACAGAGAGAGAGACCAGACAGAAAACTATTTATCCACTGATTCCAAAAGAGTCCTAAAACAAGCTGAAGATAACTTATATCCTGTATGGAAATAACACGAGGAGGAAAAGTATTTTTGAAGTCAAACAGAAGGAAGACTGACCCCCTCTTTCCACAGTCACACTCATCTGGTCGTGTCCTCTTCAGATGGCCCCTTACTTCCCGGAGGTTTTTGATTTTGTCTTGAAGTGCTTCAATCTGGAATGAAATAAGCAACAAATTCTTACATTTCTTTCATGGCTATTCTGACAAATTCCTGACCTCTGACAAAATGAGAAACCTGAAGAGGGTGTGTGTGTGGTGTGTGAGTGCCAGAGTTATGTACTCACCTCTTGGTCCACATAGCTCTTATGGTCTTTCCAGGCCCTTGAGGACTGGTAGATTTCTCTTTCACAATGAACAGAGTCATTCATCAAGATATAACACCTGAAAAAGATGAAAATAACCTGTCATACACTGCTCTTTTTGAGAGACATATAAATGCAAGTTAGAAGTGAAGTCATTAAGGAGGCTGCCTACTTACTTGTGGGTAACTTTTAGAGAGTTGGGGTATCCTACAGCGTTGGTATCATCTGCTAGCATTTCCTCTGATCCGTCATCTGACCCCAAGTCGAACTCTGGGTCCTCTGAGTTGTGGTGACGCTTTGAGATGACACGGCGGCGGACAGCTGACTGATCGTCTGCTTGCAGGTCAATGTCGTATATCTGACCTTCAAACTCAACAGAAAGAGACCTGGTAGGTCGCGTGTGGACAAAACGTGGACGAAAACCTGTAAAAGATTTAAGAAAACAAACTTTAGTCAAGCGGCAAATTTAACTTATTTGATTGGGAATCACTACTTATTTCAGTCCAACCTGACTGTTTCTGGGGCCAATTCCAGAGTGCATCTTTGAGCTTTATTAGATATTCATACCTAAGTTACACCTTTTCCAAGCAACACTAGAGGGCATCAAACCATTCTAAACCACAAACCCGACATCACAGACAAAGCAACATCCACAGAACAAATTCCAGGACTTGTTGCAATATGCTTGCTTTTTAATAATAATAATAACATTTAATTTGTACCACACTTATAAAATACATAACATAAAGAAAATAGTAATAAGAGTTTAGATGAAAAAGCCTACCTGAATAGAAAGGTTTTTAGGCCTTTTTTAAAGAACAGAGTGACCATAATCTTTATAAGTGTGTTAAATCTACACTATCCACATGTACTCACGCTGGCCAGATGAAGCAGAGAACTGTCGGTGGGAGCGGCGCTCCGTCCTGGTGGCTTTGTAGAGACTGTCCCCACAGTCACAGCCCCTCTCTCGGTTGTCATAACTGCTGCGGGGCTTCAGGCTGCGGGCCCTCTTCCTGGAGCCCTCTTTTGAGCCACCTTTACACTTCTGTATCCTCCACTTTCCTGTGATCTCCTCCACGCAGTGCCATTTCTGCCAACGCGACAAAGTAGAAACAAACAGGGAGAATTAATTTTCCCTCATGAAGTCTTTCAAGTTTTCCCGCTCCTTATTTAATTTGGATTTCCAGACATTACAACTATCAAGTGTCCTCGATCCCTTTAAGAACTTTCCTCATGGTATAACGAACAGATTTTGTGGCATAGCTAATAAGTACTATAGATTTTAACGATATGAAAAACTTAATGTCAGATTTCAAGACAGAGCCACTGTTTTTGGAAACTCCCTGAGAAACACATGCTTCTGACAGACATATCAGGCAAATCTTAGTCTGTGGGAAAGAGTGGCATCCAAAAGAAGCAGGAAAGATAAACCAAAATGGCCACATGAGAAGAAGTGGGTCTGTCTGGTGTCTGAAAACAAAGTGGAAACCCCTATCACTCTCACACTGGTTATGTCTGCGCCAAGTGCGTCACCAGTATAATTGTGTAAATACATGCCCACGCACTCTCCTACATCCTTTGTGTCTTTCTCAACATCCATTCCCACTAGGAAAAGAAAGTCAAGGCTAATTGCTGAGTAGTGCCGCTGGTTAGGCCTTGCATAAATGGAAGAGACACATCTGCAGAGCGCCGTGCAGATGATCAGTGGTGAGTGTGGGAACGAGGGTCCAAACAAAGGGCCATAAGGCAGATCAGGTTTCTTTTGGAAGGCTCATATAGTGACGAAGAGCTTACAGCCCAACAGAGCTGTTATATCAGCATTAGACAAGAAGTGAGGGAGAGAATGATGTATTGTCACTAGGGGATGAAAACAATCTCTGTCTTTCTTTACCCCTCTCCTGCACCCTCCCTCCTGTGAGTGCTTTTAAGGCACAGCAGTAACGCTGCAGCAGTTCAGGCCTGCAGAGATGAATGGGAAACTGAAGAGGAGTGGAGGAGTGGTTAGTTAGAAGCAGACATGGATGAACATGAGAGCTGAAACATGAGTGGTAGGTGAAAGACCCCAAGTACCGCAAGTCACCCACATTGTCATGTATCCCGAAAGCATACAGTAACAGAGGTTGCTCCATGTCCCTGGTGAGTAAATCTGGTATACCCACAACAAACCCATAACGTTATCACATGATCGAATCCAAAGGACCGCAACAGTTCTGTGACAAAAACACAACAGAGGCTGTGCTCAAAGAAAAATCTGGTCTGTCTGAACCAAGATGATGTGGTCTTACTCAAAAGGCAGTAACTATTAAGGCTTTTCAAAACGAAATGTCTCTCATTCAAAGTGAAATCTGGTCCAAGACTGAGGTTTAATATCATTGTTGAGGACTCCTTAAACTACAATGCTCCAGGAAAGTTTATTTTTCTGTGACCCAGAGATGAGTTGGTGTATAAAGGCATAAAAATACATTGCTGATCAAATACACCCAGATATTGATCCATGCTCTCCCCTTAGCTTGTCCTACAGAGCTACAGTAAGTGGAAGTAGAAAAAAAATTTAAGAAGTAGTGAGTACCATTTCCCCCCGTAATTTTCTAAGAAACACTCCACAGGCTGCTCATTGGAAGGTTAAAGTTAAACCATGCCAGACCGACCATTTATGACCAAATCTTATCCTCTACCACATTATATATATGTGTATATGTACATATATATACACAGTTGTGCACTTTTACAGGTGCACACATACTATACCCACACTCTCACATTCATTCACACATTCCAACACATACTGCTGAGCTCAACTACAATTGCTCCATTGCTGTCTTTAATAACTGATTGTTACATACACACATTTATGTGCCCATAAAATGGATCTGGGTTGCATTAGACAGTCCTTCAGAAATGCTGAAGGTCATTTAACGCTACCTGAAACTTGTAACAATTTGTATTGTTCTGGTCTGCCTGTTCCTAGGCCACATACTGTACCACTTGGCTGTTGGTCTGCCAGAAAATTAATGGGAACACATGAAAGGGAAGTACCAACAAATGAATACACCACAAAACAGTGCAAAAGGGTCCAATTATGAACCAACTGATGTACTGTAAATGGCAATTTAAGTTGTGGCTCTCAAGAGTAGTAGGGAGTAGAGAGGTCACTTTAAAGAGTGGTACACATTACTGTTATTAGAGAAGAACTTGAAGAAACCTTCCTTAACGGATATGAAGGGAACTTCTTTCTTTTAACAAAGGTGTTCAGAAATAAGTAACGTGCGTGCACATGGGTGTGTTTGTGGTACCTGTCCAGGCTGTTCACAGGGTGTCTGGAATTCAGCCTGCTGGCAAGTCTCTTTGACCTTCTTGTACTTGGGCAGGCTATTGGTGTGCTGTGTGTTCACTGAGTCATCCTTCTTCCTCAGGATCTTTCTGAAACACAACAATGACACACAAATGAGAGGAAATCATTATCGATAAACTGACTTACTCATGTAGTCAATATACTATAAAACTATGACTGCACTAAAGTGAGCAGGTTTTATTCATTTTAGGAGTATCTCTTGTTTTTTATGTTCTGTTATTGCCGGTCCTGTGAACTTCTCATGTCGTAGCCAATGAAAGGATAAGTTATGTAGCATCTGTGTGTGTCAGAAGGTCTAGACATGGAGCTCCACACAGCCTCACACCAGTACTCAGCTCCAAGCCAAGCTGTTTGACCTCGGCTTGGCATCACGTTCAACTCTGCCTCTACCCTGCCCCATCTCCTCTGCCGCCACCATCACCACAAGGCCTGGCTGAGTCTCTAGCCATGCCAACCCACGTAACCCTTGCTCTATTCATAGCTCTCTGTCATAGCCTGTCTGCTCACGACCCACAGACAGAATGACGGTGACAACAGAGCAAAGAACAACCTGTCCCCTTCAAGAGTAGGCCTGTTGTCTTGTCCGATCCTGTGTAGCGCACTGTTCCAGGGGAAAACGGCCAATGTTCACACACTAGCTTGGCTGCAGTTTCTAGCCTTTAGCCAAAGGCAATTAAAGAGCTAACAGTTGCTATCGATGTCACTCCCCGATGGCTGCATTACGTAGATGATTTGATTCTCAAACAACATAGTCAGTCCCAGCTGTCAGTCAGAATTTCATAGGCTCAGCGGTACAGTACTGTAAGGTCATGTGAGGATATTAAATCATAGAGCATATCACATGAGCAGCAAGAGAACTGCACAAAAAACATTAGCTACTGTGTGTGTGCTGCTTCATCTGTGCCTCAGTGAAAGGTCTGTGGAGGCTAATCTCAGCATTTAGAGACAAGCGCACAAGCAGACAGCCTTTATAAACAGTGTGGATTAATAGAAGAATGGATTAGAAGAGCTAAAGCCCCAACAGGTCAAAGGTCACACTCTTTTCATTTGATACACAGCAGTCCAGGGACCAGCTAGTCCTGTCACACAAACATATGCCAGCGGGAGACTGATCTGCATGAGCGGCAGCGGAGCTTACTCGTTCTTCTTTCATACAGTTGGATATGTGTCTGCAGATGTCGAGGCAGTCGCTGGCAAATGTGCAAACTAGTGGAAAAGAGATGGGAAGGCCAAGCCAGCGAGATTTGGGAAAAATAGGGACTGTGAAGAAATGACAGTGGGGAAAAACAGCAGCTGTATGGGAGAACGTGACATACTGTAATATACAGTATCATTACACATGCTGCCAGCACAATCTGGCCTCAACCAATGTTTGTGGGTTATCCCTCTTTCTTTTTCCCTCATGCCCCCATGTCTTTCTTTTTTTTTATTTAATTTCAGCTGTTTTTGCTTGGCTACTTGTATCATGTGAAGACAAGTTTGGTGGGATTATTTCTCATCAGGTTGTCAGGTTTCTGTCAGTGTACCCCTGGCATTAGCACAGCTTAACATGTTAAGTGAACAAAAGCAGGCTGTCAAATTGAAGGTATCATTTTCTGCAACATATATCTGGCGGCAGCAGAGAGGTTAAATAAAGAACTGACAGGGTTTGTGAGAGAGCATGCACTGTATGTGATCGCGTGCACTACAAAGAAAACAGTCTCGGGGAAACAGTTGAGTGTTGGCTATAGTGCGGCTGCTGCATTCCACTCTGGGGGAGCTGGTGACATGTCCTGTGAGTGGATTGAGTGTGAGCCTTCCAGCCATTCCTCAGGTAACATCATACTAAGCCTGGCTAGCCTTTGTTTATTTTGTGTGTGTCTAGCTCTACCATGTTACTGAAATGTATCTTCCGTCTGTCTCCGCCAGTGCGCGAACAGCAGGCTAAATCAGGTTTAGGGCCCCAATCATACGCTCAATATATGCAAGGCCCCTTCAGAAGACAAGGCCTCTGTTTGTTTTTCTTGCAAATGATCAAATGACCTGGTTACGCATGTGTCAGCGCCTCTTGCGTGAACTGTCATAATTTGCTAGACGCTTATAGCTTTACCAAACAACTCAGAATATTTCGACCTCTTCCACCATCGTTGCCTTCCAAGCTGACTGTGGTCAGGAAATGTCTGTCAGATAACAAATAACTGCGAAAAGCAGCTGTGTTGCTGGAAGAGGGAACGTGCACTGAGCCTCGCACATTTCGGGTTCACTGAAATGTTTTTGTCAGGTTTGTGTGACACACAATGTTCTGCAATGACATGGATGTGTCTGTGGTGTGGAAAGGGAATAAAGAACTCCAGTTTACCCTCGCTCCACCAGGAATGTGTCCCTCCAGACTTTGGGTTTCCGGTTGGGTTTGAATCTGGGAAAACAAATCACACAAAGTTTATGGAATTCGTATGGCCTATGCACTCACCATCAGCTACAGTGTTTTGGACACACAGCTAGAAATCATTATGGAAGTTGATCACAGCAAGTTCAAGACCTTGTGGGTTCAAATACTCTTTGAGCACTAAATGGATTATCCTAGTACTTTGTGCTGCTCTAGAAATGTTTTCACAATGTGACTATTTTTTAATTTTTGAATGTAGATACTGTATATCAATTGTTTGTGGTTTTTTAATGCCACAAACTAAACTGTAAAGGACAGCAACTTTGCATTCAGACTGGACAATACAAGTACAGTGGGTTTGCTGGAGAAACAAAGGATTCAACTAGCAAACAAATCTACGGGAAACTTCATGAGAAGAACCTCAGTGAGTCCCAGCCAAAGTCCCACATCCAAGGAAAATCTGCCAAATTGCCTTGAACCCACTTTGTGCACAGCTGGAGCAAAAGCAATCATTCTGGCCATGGAAATTTGCTCAATAATGGCAAATGGCAAATGGCAAATAGGATGGTTGCACATATTATGCACACTGTGCAATTACTGTACCGTAATATCCATTACAGCATGGCATGAAGGATCCATACAAACCTATTGCCAGTCCTGTCCTGTTCCAGCAGCTTAAGGATGGACTTTCCATCCATGTCTGGAGGGGTGTCCAACCCAGCAATGTGAAGAATCGTGGGAGCTAGGTCAATGTTCAGCACCAGATGAGGGTTTCTGAAGTACACACACATACAGTTTACTTAAACTTCTGAAATACATAAAAGGATATTACGTAACACAATCAAGTGACCTGAACAAGTGAAGATCACATTTCAGAAACTGAGTGACAGAACAAGATACAAACAGTTGAATGCATTCTGGAGCCTTTTCAAAATCATTATCATATGTTTCACTTTGTCCAAGATAATGACACAGTACATTTGGAAAATGTGGAAACAATGTCATTTTTAAAGCTTGGGAACTTTGATAATAGGATTTTAGCAGTTGCTGGGACTTACACTGCTCCTGGCTCCACGTTGGGTCCTCTCAGGAAAAATGGCACACGGATGTCAAAGTCATAAGGCATTGACTTGCCCTTGACCAACCCAAACTGACCAATGTGGTAGCCATGGTCTGCTGTATAGATGATGTACGTGTTGTCCAGCTCTCCAGTTTCCTCTAGCATATCATAAACCTGGGAGGTAAAATAAATGATGATGAGATGATAGATAGTGGACTTCCCAAATATTACCTTCATTTCGAACTTAAGAAGCTGTTTGAATGATATTCCATAACTTGGATCACTGAGAATCATAGACAAACATGCTACAAAGGGGCAGGTGTTAAAAATCCTTTAAGACATTGATTAAGTATTCAACAAAGAACTCACCTTCTGCACTGAGTCATCAACAGACATGAGTGTCTGCAGCCTTTTCCGGTGGAGGAAGTTGGTGAATTCCATGTGGATGGGTCTCATTGGGCCCGTGTACTGCATGATCCAGTGTTTGTCCATATTTGGGGCATAGTTGTAGCTGGGGGTGCTAGGGCACACAGGAGGGAGAAAGGAGATCAGCAAGTGATCAGTACTGCCACGCAGTGGCTGTATTTTGAGTTTTATACTGACACCACCCTGAAAGGCCATTATGATGCTAGTGTTAGGATTGATGAGCATACATTTATACTGTGTGCCTGATAAAGTTGTGTACAAGTGAGAAAATCTTTTTGTTTGTCTGTCTGCATGCAAGTTATCAGGGCACGTAACAGCTACAAATAGCCCATTTAAGACGCCAAAAAACAGCTGTCTGCTATTTTTCACAAACTACTGCCCGGTAACAGGTGCCACAGTTGTCCACTGCATTTGTCACGCATCAATAGCTGCTCTGTTTGTTGAAGGAAATATCTTAATACTCAGCAGCCAGCACCTTAGCTGTTTTTCCACACCTCTCTCCGACCATCTCTCCCCTCACACAGAGTCGAGAGTCTCCTTGCTCCACTGCGCTCTTGGCACAGACAAGTCATTTGAGGGTTGGCACATGCTTAAGAAAATAATAGGCCCCAAAGTCAAGTTTGCAACAACTTCTGGACCAAAAACTCAATAAGTCATAGTCATTTGAAATGGGGGAATAACAAGAGTGGATAAATAGCAAGAGGGAGGAGAAGGAGTCTTGTTTGTGGAGTTGTAGCTGAGAAGCTGTTCACCTGCCTGTCGTGTTATTAGCAATAAAGTAAAGGAGGGAGATATACAGTAGACTACTGTATGAAGTTGACTTTTGTGTCTGAAAAGCCTCTAAGGTTCAAAGCAGAAACTGTATATGAATAATAAGAAAACAGTGTCTATTTTCCATCCTGCTCTAAGTGATTTACTCCTAAAACAAACTATAACTAACATGAACAGGTTCCACCCCTGAATAAGCAGCCCCTCGACAAAGTATCAAGACTTAGATACTTAATGAAGACCTGTTATGGGAGCTGCTTTGCTCTGATTGAGTGAGCTGCCTTTTGCCCTTGTCTCCTCAGGCCTGCTTTGTGAGCAGGGTGAACTCTTCACCCACCTAGCCAGGCGGTCTAATAAGCCCCACAAAGGGACCTGTCTCTGGGCAATGGGCCACCAAGGTATGGGGCCCTGGGCACCAGGGTGCCAGGAATGCAGAGGTCAGTGGAATGAAGCCAGTCCATAGGAGAGGTCACACCTGTCACCTGTCACATATATGTTGGTGTTTTGTGGTATTATCCCTGGATTACAGCAGGGCCTGATGTTCACCCCAGAATGCCTCCTGTCCTGACCTTGCAAAACTTGACATAGACACATCACGCACGAGGATTACCAACATTCCTTAAAGTGACTTGTTGAGCTACGACCAGAATAACGCCATTCATTCTCTGCTCCAGAGACACATGCCATTCAGAAACCACATCACATCTATAGTGTTTGAAGTGAGTCAGATGCTTGGCTTACGTCTAAGAGACAGGGTAAAAACACCTTTGGTGAGGAATGTTAATGACATTAACATCAAACCTCCCCTGCTATTGTTGCTGTCAAAAGTACAGACGCTCATTTGATTTATGAGGCGTCTCCTCCTTCACTGCCACGCAGTCTCTTCCCTTGTTGTATATGGCATCTAATGTGAAGATAGGAAGCGGCTGCTGAAAAATAAAATGGTATCTAAGAAACAATTTGTTACCAAACATCTGCCTGTGAAAAAAATATTTTCCATATCTGTTATGGAAGTGTATAGTCAACAAACACCAAAACAAACATCCGCTCATGCCAACCACCTTTGCTGCTACAGTAACAACACTGCATATCACGCACGCTATGCACCTACACACGATCACTGGGGCAACCCCTTTAGTCACCCCCGGGCCCCAGCTCAACCCCCTTCACCCGGTGGCTCGAGCTAAAAATAAATTAATAATGTCACAAAGGGTGTTCCAAACCACACAATGCATTCCTCTCGTCCCAGGAGCCACGGGGAGAAACTACTGATTGATATGGACAGGGTCAGGAAGTCCTTCGCGAATTACACAGGAGGGGAGGGAGGGGTGGGGAGAGCGGCAAGGGGCAAGAAAACGAGACAGACAAGACACTGGGAGACACAGAGGGAAAGATAAATAGAGACACAGACAGAAACAGAGATATACAGATAAAGCGACAGAGAGGTAGAGCAAACAGACAGAAGAGAATGTTAGGTGGGATAGAAAGTGAGAGGAAGGAAGTGGGAGAGGAAGAAAGAAGAATATTGAGAAGAACTGGCAGTCTTGCACCCTTGAACCTTAAATCTATTTCTCTAAAACACAATTCCTCCCCCCACACAGTGGAGCAGTGCACCCTGGGAGCCTGTTGGAGGGCCCACCAAGAGATGACAGGTTATGTTGCCATGGAACGACCCAGAGTATTGCAGCGCTGCCTCAACTCAGCGATGGGAGTTGTGGGAGGCCAATGTGGGCTTAGCATGAGAGCAGTGCTCCGTAAAAAAAAAGCCATCCCTGATCTTCTCCCTGGTATGTGCCCCAGCTATTCTTGAATGATAAATCATTTTGATTTCACGCTTGCTGAGTTGTCTGCTCTAGCAGCCTCTCAGAAACCTGTCATCACTGAGGATTGAGGGGCGGGTGTACTGTAATAATGTTAGGTACACCGAATCGTAAAAACTCAAATTGGATGTTTAAAAAAAAGCCCAATAGCAGTAGACAACAGTTGCCTGAATGTCTGTGTGTATAATGTCTAAATATAGGTCCTGGAAGTTAATTTTTCATATTCTGTTAACTTGTAAATCCTACGTAGGAACTCTGGCAAGTGTGTGCATTTGAGAGTGTGTGATAATGCCAGCCTGGGTGTAACTTACATGTGCTGCGAAGCATTGGGGAAGTGCTCGGCATACTGTGGAGCTGAGTCTTCTGGGCCATGAGGGGCAGCATGGCTGATGACCATCATCACAGGACGATGAGGGTATACCTTCTTGGACATGCGGAAAAAGCTGATGCTGTCATTGGTGATCAGATCTGTGAAATAGTCCTGAAAAAGAAGAGCCACGGTGAAATAATTAGACGTTACAAGGCTAAAATCAGATCTAGAAAGGACTGAAAGTGTAGGTGGGATTGGGGAAAATGCAAAACAACATGAGCATTGATAAAACTCGTTTGAAGCAACACAACCAATCACCGTGACATGTTGCTCTTGCTTTCCCTCATCCAGTCATTTTCAAATAAATGGAGAGGGGCCAGTGGGGATATGAACTGGGGCCATTGAGTACACACAGTACCAATCTGTCGAGTCAACAGCTGGCAGCTCGCCTGTGTGTGTGTGTGCGTGTAAATGTGAGTGTGTGTGCTTGAGTCTGTGTGTGTATGTGTATACAGTATATGGGCTGTTGCCTCATCAGTGAATCTCTGCACTATTGAATGTGACACCACTTGATGGTGAGAGGAGCGTGGTGCTCTCAAATGGTATGTTGTTATGACAGCTCCCAGCCTCTACTCCTCTCTGGGCTATCCACTCTCTTTCTCCTACTTCATTTTATTCTAGCCAGTTTCCCTTAACGTGTCTTTTCTTTCCATCTCACTGATTCACTGTGGGAGATAATGGAACACACAAATCAGAGAAAATACTCTCAAAAGGATATAAGCCTCAGGCATTACTAGGGAAATGAGCTGCAGTGAGTGATGAGTTCAATACGGTAGATGGGAAAAACACAGGGTCCCCCAGACGTTGAGTACTCTGTTTTTCATATTTTAGTGGAATGGGCAAGCAGACGACAACCGAATGAAACTCACTCTAACTTCCTGTAAAGGACTTAGGCTCAGGAAATGTGAAATTGACACATCAAACAACCAGCAGGCGTTACATTTTATCAAAATCTTTATTCCAGGCGTGGTGTCGTTTCTGTTTTTTTTTTAAATATACCGTAGGTCGCACCCTGAACTAAAATCACAATAGTATTTGCCAAGTTTCCAACCGTAGATCAGCCATTCTACCTGCATTTTGGCATGCCGCTGTTGTTGCCTGGCATAAAACATACGGAAGGGAGTGCCAGATTCAGAATGAAAGGGTAAAGGGTGATTTCCCTGAAATGTCAGAAGTGGGTTTGGCTGATTCATCCTGTCCCTATTAATAGGCTTTATAGCCAGGCAAGTCTTAATGGCCTGGCGGCTGGTGATTGCGTGCACATGGCAAAGCATTGCCATACTTGTTTTTTCAGTGTTGCCAGCTCTCCAAAGTCTGAGCCACTGCTGCTCAGGGCTCTGGCAGGTCAAAAGGAAGTGATGGTGTCATGGAGAATGCCTGGCCAACAGCTATAAAAAGGTCAGGGAGGTGAAGAGTATCACTTTTCCCAGAAGCTTTTGGAGCTGATTAGTAGTAAGTCACGTAATGAGAACTCATTCACACGGTTTCATTTCACAACAACATTCATTCATCTAATTTGTGATTCTCCCATTTTAAGTCTTATAACAACCTACATGGTTTGGCTGTCATTGCAGCAGGATGCTGTGGCTTTGAATTTGCAAGATTTGTATGCAAGGAGTTGTCTGTTTATTCAAAGCTGCTCAATTTCTGAGTAGTTGAAATATGTGTTAGCATTAATGACACCAACATATCACCTTTGGCTTGCAGTCCAGGCTGCTTTGGATTTTTATGATAGTTGTCTGCTGCTGTGGACTGTGTATTTGAAGAAACAAAGTCTATGAGTCATATCCTCAAACTAAGTTTCACACAAAAGGGCTCTGACAAAGACCTTTCCCTCAATGAACTCATCCTCCTACAGATGGAAAATCAGATGGGACCTAATTGAATGAAATCACTGGGCAAGTGTCTCATCAAATCACAATGACTTGGTGTGCCCGCTGCACTCTATGTGGAATAACCTGACCCTCTCACCCTGTGAGAGTCTAAAAAGAGGAGTTGTGGTTGTCATGGTGGTAACAGCAGGTTAATGTTTTTTGGCAGTAAATAGCAAATAGAGTGTCCATTTGGTTATAGACCACAATCTGCTGACCAAGCCCATGTCCTGTAAACACCTAGGCCTCAACTTGTGGGTAACATTACACTTCCATCCAAGTTGGCAGAGGAATAGCAGTCCAAACATTTGTTTGCCCATCTTCTGGGCAGGCCATCTTGAAACTTGACATGTATCCAAACTATAAAAACACCTCATGGATTCCTCATGTCCCCAGGACTACGCTACCTGGGAAGATATTGGCATGGAGCCGCGAAAACAAACTGACAGCTCTAACAAAAACATTCAGGGAAGATTGATGACTGATGCCATCCAGAGCCACAAAAAGACAGAGCAACCACAGTGTTCATCTTTGGAGTCTGAGTGTGGCAAAGTGACTCTTCCCTTCCATTTTACTGTGTTACTCTAGCAGAAAATTATTCAGCAGAAATTCATGGTGGGACAAAGAAAAGGAGGAGACAGGTCGACAGACAGAGAGGGAGACAAAAACAAGTGCAGGGTGGTATTTATCACGGGCAACTTTGGCTTCTCATAAAGATGCTTCAATTTTACAGTGTCTAAATGTTGAGTTAAGGTGTGTCATAATAAAGGGATGCTGCAGAAAGAGGAGACGCCAGCTCAAGTCAACTCATTCCCTTTAATTCTCGAATGAGAATTCCTGCCAGCCTGGATCACAGCGCTAAGATAAGTGAAGTGCTTCACTGTCTGTATTTATAAGTGAAGTGGAACCTGCAATTTGTCAGGCGAAGTCTTTATATTAGGTCATAAAGGGAAAACAAATGAGTGATTGAGTTAATGGTCCCTTTTTAGAAATTATGGGAGCACATACCTTGGCATATTCTGCGCCATGTTTCTCCTTGTAACCGTTCCGACAGACAGTGTAATTATAGAAGCGGGAATTTTTGATCAATCCAACCCATTCACGCCACCCAGGTGGGATATAGCTGCCATTGTACTCATTGAGGTACTTGCCGAAGAAGCCTGCAAAAGAGAAAGAGAGAAGAGAACCCTCTTTTAGTATAGAGTATAATCTTAGGTGAACAATGCATGTTTTCTTTGTTTGCCTGTACCTGTGAAAAACTTAATTTTGTGTGTCTGTGTGAGTTTCTCTCTGTGCGCATGTATGTGTGAGACCCATATATTTTTTGCTTGTCTCTTTTTTCCCCTGGCTTCACTGCACAGCATTCTCGGATAGGCTGGGCAGGGAGCCAGCCTGTCCCGGAGAAGGCTAATTGCAGACTCACGCATCAGCTCGAAAACCGCAGGCCGTGCTGCAGCCCACAGGACCCCACTGAGCTGCCCAGTCCAACGCCTGCCCATCACTCTCATAGACACTGTCTGATGAGACACGACAGCGACCTGGCACGCTCACCATGTTTGCATTTCTCACAGCAGACAGCCAGGCAGGGCGGTGGAGTCTAGCTTGCTGTAAAAATCTTCATTGACTAGCACAAGTGAATATAGAGAGAGACCAGAAGGACATTGGGGCTGGTAGTGACTGACAGTATCTTGGCTGAAAGTGAGATGACATGCACTGGAGGTGAACTATCATAACCTGAGAAGTGCTACTTTCCCATGAAAAATCATGAGAAAACACCAGCACTACATTAAGAGGTCTTTGTTGGACATACAGCAGGCCTTCAGTGCTGATTATTGCATATACACAAGGGTCTGAATGAGTGTATGTAGGCGTGCATGAAACTAACCTGTTCTGTAGCCGGTGTTGTTGAGGTAGACAGCGAATGAGCGTGGCTCGTGCTGAGCTTGCCAGGAAGGGGAGGAGCAGTTCTCATTGTTGGTGTAGGTATTGTGGTTGTGGACGTACTTGCCCGTCAACATGGAGGAACGTGACGGGCAGCACATGGGTGTGGTGACAAAGGCATTGGTGAAACTAGTGCCTCCGTCTTCCATGATCTTACGGGTTTTATTCATGACCTGTAGAGAACCTGGAGGACAAGGAATGGAGGTCAATTTTGTGACACACATTGTTGGTATTATAAAAATAGGCTGAGCCGATACACACAATATCAAGTGTTGCCCTTTCAAAATGACAAAAACATATATTTACATTATTTTCAAATGGATAAACACAGTGCTCATTAAATTAGTTGATCTTTTCTTACAGAATTGTGTAACAAAATAATTATGATTCACTCAGTTAATAGTCCAGATGGTCATTCTGCTTCTGCTTATGGCCTCTATTTAATATTTAATGTGTAGAGGAAGACCACATAAATCCTCAGGCAAATATCCAGAGAGACAAAGAAATTCATGGGGACACAGTAAGAGAGAAAATCAGAAAGAATTAAATAAATTAATGTAAGAAACAATAGGAGGAAAAAAAAAACAGGGCCAATGTGAAAAGTAAATAGGGCCCACAGAATTCCAGGAAGACCAGGAAGAGTGCCAGCCTTACCCAACTCCACATCCTGGTCGTCAGTCATGATGAGGATGATGTTGGGCCGGATGTTTCTGCGGTCTCTCTGGATGCGACCCCTGAGGCCTTGAGCCCTGGTAGTGGTGAAGGCCATGCTGCCCGGAGCCCAGTCCGGAGACAACAGGGCCAACCAGGCCAGCCACAGCATCAGCATGGTGCCCAAGACGGCAGGAGATGGGTTGGGTAGATGGGAGAATTAATGGAGAGATGAGGGGAGGGATGGAAGAGGTCCAGCCAGGCCACTCACTCACACCCGTGTGGCTCTCGCAGCCGTGGTCGACTGTGAAGGAGAGAAAACACATGGAGACATTAAAATGAGGAACAGAGGGAAACAAGCGGAATAGAGTAGGCAGTTTCAAAGTGGTAAAATAGTGATTTGCATTATACTCTCAGACAGACAATGAAAAGCCCAGCTTCCCTCTAGGAATTCTTTTAAGTCTTTGGTGGTCCACCAAGGATAATTTAACTAACATTTCCAACATATGTTGCATGCTGACTGAAATCAATACTCTCTCCTGAAAAGAAAATCCCTGAATATAAACTCTCCTGACTTGAACTAGAAAAAAAAAAACCCAACAAGATCATAGCAACCCATGAAAACATTTTAAACAACAAAAGAGCAGTGAAGATCCAGAAGCACAGATCTCACCTCAGAGAATCTAGCGAGTCTCATTTTGTTTGGTCTTTTCTCATAATATCCTTTTTTCTTCTGTTTTTCCCTCTCTCCTTCTGTTTCAGATAACACACACTCACACACGGAAACTCTCCATCTCCACTGGAGAGCTGTTGTTCAGCTCAACTGTGCTGAGACCTCGCCATTGGCTGTCCGCACTCAAACACCCACAACCACTGTCCTGTGTCGGCCAATTGCAGGCCACCTTCCACCTGTCACTCAAAAGTCACCCCCTGGTGAGTCAAGCGTGACAGAGGGCCGGTGGGGAGGATGGGTCCACACTAGGGGGGAGGGGGTTAGGGGGCACGGAGGGCGGGGAGAGGGTTCCGCTACATTAACCCCAGTGCCACTGTCGCCAATCACAGATTACCTCTGAGTCATCATAGCACTTTGCAGCCTCTTGCTCACTTACAATGTCATGGTTGGTCATTAAAAGTCTCCATATCTTTTGCCTAAATGCTAGTGACCAGTGTAAAATTTATATTAGTGTTAACCCAAATCTCTCACAAACCTCAAGGTAACACATTCAAGCAATTCCATCCTCATGCTGTCACCAATAGAGAGATCACACTTGTTTAGATGAATTTCAAATATAAATCCATAAATCTACTGTCTTTACAAGATTAAGTGCACAGGTGCTATTCGAGAAGAGAATACAACTAGGCATAAATGCCAAAATTATTCAAATTAGCAGGTAAAATTCAGGAACAATCATGTATGTGAAGGAAAGGCTTGTGGGTGTGAGATGAACCATGACGATGTAATAATGAGTACTCCATCATTGCCTTATGGACAGCAATCCCACTGAGTGGCACCATACTGCTCCCTATTCTGAGTTAATGGCCTGAAAACAAATAGCAGGTCTGTGACACCTGAGCCTGGTCAAACCCCACTGGGTGGCTCCGCCCTTACCCTCATTTCCACAAAAGGTCCGGTCCCAATTGGCAAAGAATAAAAGCTGTAATCTAAAATAAATGATCATTACGGCGTCCGGTGCGTAATGGAAGCCACTTTGGAAAAGTGTATCAACATTTTTAAAGGGTGAAATGCAAAGTATTTTCTGTATTAATGTACCATGTTGATTTGGTGAAAATGGCTTCAGTCACATGAATAAGAATTTCTCTCACTAATCTGAAGTCTTCAGATAGTGTAGATGGTAGAAGTCAGTAAAGGGATAAGTTAAAGGGCCTACCAAATGTTGTATCAAGCAAGACCATTGTATATACTGTCCATACTGATATATAATTGTCCTACTAGAATATGCATGTGCACACAAAAACACAAGCAGAGGAAAAGCATCAACAAACGAAAACCCCTACTCCCAGTGAAGTGTTAAACAGATCATGTCCTTGCATAAGATAACACCATTACAAATCATCTTCACCATCTCCCAGCAACACATCATCCAATCACAGATTTGGGCAGATATATGAGAAAAATTCACGCTCTTGGACTTGTTCTTCATTGCTTATCTGCTTGTGCTCCAGTTAGATGACAACTGTGATAAGCAGACCTTCAGATAGAGCTTTAAGAGCACTTTGGTCTGTCCTGCGTTCCAGACGAGCAGTATCCGAGCCAGCCAGCCCAGTCATCGTGACAGCCCTGTGCAAACATTGGCGCCGTTTGGACAAACACCCCTCCAGCACAGGGTGGAAGAGTGCACAGAACCTCACAGTGAATTACCCACACAACACAAACTACTGTACAAACATATGGTGACACGCAGGAACTCATAAGACACTCACACACAAGTCTCTCTCCCACAAAAACACATATTCCTGCTTTGAGGGTCCAAGTCCTCCTACATAAATGTGAAAGCTTCCCAGGAACAATACTAGATGCAGTCCAAATCTAGACAAAATTCAGGTCTCTATTTCTGTCAAGCTGTGGAAGACCTGGAATGAAATGTTAGCACCCAACACAAATTTAATTTTACATGCCGATGGTTCCCTCTTCTTGCGACTTAGAGAAGCGAGAAAACAGACAAGAAACTTCATTGTGGAATCTGATACAAACCTTGTGGTGCTGATGCGGTTAGCTAAAACGGTATCAATAGCCACACTGTCTGAAACGAGCGAGATGGCAGGGCTAATAAAGTGCCACGCATAACGACCGATGGGATGTGGCCCGAAGTTACTAAGGCAAAACGACACAGCTGCTGCCATAAACGAGAGCACCACCTCCCCTTGTCCTTTAGGTTACCTCTCATCCTAACTTAATTTCACCTGATCCACTTTCCTCCCCGGGTCATCTGAAGTTCGCTTATGAGCGAAAGGATTTCTAGCAGCTCTCTGTCTGCCAAAGGTGCCCCTGGATCATTTAACAGCTGTCCATCTCAAAGTCACCGCTCATCAAAGGAAACACCTCTATTATTTATTGATGTAGCATCCTCACTACTCTTGACTTTCTCATGTTAATATGACACATAGGGCACACAGTCGCTACAGGAAATGACCAGCTAAGTGCTGATGTGTGGAGATTAGTTTGTAGCGCAGGAGGAGGGCTGATGGCAGTTGGCTGGTTGCAATCAGACCTATGGCACATTTAGCATGTTTCCTGTTCATATGGTGGAAAATTACAAAAAAAATGAATGACTTTACTCACCACTATAATTATAATTCCCTTAAGACATTCATTCCTTCCTCACGTACTTTGAGTCTGACAGTTAAACACTAAAAAAACAGTTCAACATGAACGGGACTCTGCTTCTGTCAGAATGCCTAAGACAACTGACTTTGCCACAAGACTAGTGGCTAACTACTTAAAAATCTATGCATATGTTTATTAAAAACAAGATTTGCTCCAATTTAAACTCAAACAATACTTAAACTGTCCAGAATAGACAGTTAAAATACTGCTTTAATCATAGCTGGTTATCATTTAGTAGGATTAACTGCGTAAGTGTATTGAATTGGAACAGTGTGTCATTTTTGAGTGCTTTTGTTTCGTGCGGACACTTGACAAAATGTTATCCAGACATTCAAGCGCACTTAGTGATGAGCAGCACGAAATGTAGCCATTATATCCAACTCTAAACATTTCTGGATGTATTCATGAGAAGGAACTCGGACATAAGAAATACAATAAACAATATGAGTCAATATGTTGAAATCTGAAAGTTATTACATAGTTGGCTTCTGAATCTCTCTTCTGTTGTTGCCACTGCTTCTTCCTCCTCTGTAAAATGCATGTTGCCAATTTCAGAAAGCCCTTGAGAACCCTCTGCGAGAATAATGTTTCATGTCATTTTCATAAACCGTTCATTTTGAATGAGTTTATTTATTTACGCCATCCAGTATGATATAAGTAGAACAGGCTTCTTCTATACATCTGTGGACCAGACAAGAGGTCTTTATTCCTGGACAGAGTCAGAGGACTAGGGAGCACATTGTTTCTCCTTCCTCATTGTTTTGGAGGATTAGCACTAATGACCCTTTAAATGAGCCTTTACTGTACTCATCATGGTTAAGCTGGGGGAGGAATATTGGGGATAGATGGGAGGAACGTAAAATGCCCAGGGGTTCAAAGGACTGAAACAAAAAGGCCACTATGGAGTTTTCAGACACACAGCTGCCAGATACATAAAAGATGTGCAATTTTCAGATTAATGGCCATCAACACAAGGAACTTTTAGCGCACCTCAACACCCTACTAATCTTTACTTTCAAGATAGTAAAGGGTTTTTCTTCTCCTTCTTTACTTGCAAAAAAACAGCTCTTTCACTTGCCCCTCTTTGGCACATACAGCTTTGCTCAGTTATTTGGTATGGCTACACAGACAGCTGTGCTTTGTGCACAGAGTAAAGCTGAACATAATAGAGTTGCTGCTTGTGTAACCATCCAGGGCAGTACTGTTTGGCTGGTTGGCAGTTGTGCCCTCCAGTTAGGGCCTCAAACCACACACCCTGCTGCACCCTGACCCTCCTCTGACCCGAGTGGTAATATGGCTTTGATGGTGGCTTGTTTAACCTAACCTCAGCAACCTGAGGCTACCCACACACAGGGGTTAAGAGGGGAAACTCTGAGGGAAGAAAAAATGGAGTGTAGGGGGATCAGTACAGAGGAATGGAGGTAACAAAAGTCTTGTAAAAGTCTGGTTGTGGTTGGCCTGCATATTCATTTCAACAATGGCAAACAGGCTGCATCTGGCTTAGGTTCTGTTCAGTCAGCAGTGGCAGTCTGTACATTTATCAGCTGTCACTGAAAAATAGCAGACGCACTGAAAGACACAAAGGGGAATTCTTCTGTTAAAAACAGACTGATTGACGGCCAAGGATCCATGCATCCCTTAAAGCAGAGTATTTGTCCACCCACTAATGTGCGTCTGGCCGTAGACTTGTTCAAGTTAACATGGAAAGGTTGGAGGCGAGGGGGTTTACATTCACAAAACAAGATGCAAGTCAAAACCCAAACCAGATGCCATGCCCCACTAAAGTAAATCAGTCATTCATAAAGGGACTTGCCATTAAGGACAATGGCCATTTCAAAGCACCTAAAATCCCCTTTTATTCCTGTCCATTCTCTCTCTCGCTCCCTCTCTATTAGCCCAGTCCATCTCTAAGGCAGCCAAGTCACAGAGGAACAATGGCAAAGAGAAGGGAATTAAAGTCTGATGGCATAGTTTGAATTCTGTAGGCTGTTCTGTACTATAAGCAGGATGACTAGTTACCAACAACGGCATGCAGTCACAACCCTGTACGGGACCCAAACATCTATCATGATAGAATTGTGGAAACCAGGAAATATGACTTTAGCGATAGTAAAGCTATCATAGATGTTTCTTTGCAAACAAAACAGCTAGGAAACAATGCGGTAGAGATAAAGACGGAGAACAACGATGTTACGTCTCTTGATTTTCGCTTCAGATGAGGGACATTTTTCAGTGCAGTCTGATTTCTCCCTCTCCATTTCGGAGGGGAAAAATGATTATGGCGAGGTCTTAGATTAATATTGAGGTTTGTCCAAATATTTCTGTAATCCGAGGGAATTCGGCTGGTCTGCTGCCATCAGGGCTGACGAGGGCCTTTTACACTGAGGAGGGCCTGTGTCAGGGTGCTGTGCCCGGCAGGCCAAGGGCAGCACATTGTACCCATGAAGACCCGCCCGTCAGCCACACTGAGCACTCTGAAGGGGAGCTCTGTCCCAATGTACTAACTTGGCTGTGGGTACGCACTGGGAAAAGACTCAAACCTTGGTGTTTTCAGACTCTTAACTCTGCTGATTTGTTTGACCAAAATGCCCAAATTGATGTAGGATCTATGACAAAATTCCAGTGAGAAAACCAGGCTCAAGGCAGTGAGGAGAGATCACTGGCTCTTTGTTTCAATATATTTATGGACTCACCACTTTCTACATTGACAGTAACATTCAGAGTCTTCTTTTCGTCCATGTTACATCTAAAAAAGTTCAGATGTTTTAGCTAAAAATGATTCATCCACTGGTATGCAGTGCGTTTGGGGTACACGTAGTCCACTTTAATGAAGAAGAATGGCCTCAATTCAGTGAAATGTGAACCTGGAGTGGGCGCATTCACGGCTATTAGTTAAACCCCTCATGTTTCTCTCCAAACTGGTAAGAGAACCTTTGTAGTGCCAAGGCTGCCAGGCCACCCCATCAATATTATGGATGCATCTTAATGTATAATTAAATGAATCCTGGTCCGGAAGACTTCAAAGTGGGAATGGCTGGCGGGCCATCAGGTGGTCTGTTGGAAATCATGAGGGGGTTTTGAGCACCCTGAAAGGGAAATGACTAAAAAACACACAAGGTCATTTCAGAAATGGGGAAAGCTGCCTATATTTATTTGTGTATGTGTGTCCATACATGTGCGCCTGTCGTAAAGGCAATGTGTATCCAAAGTGGTCATATCCTGAACCATGGACTGAATATTTAAGCAAAAGCCTCATGGTGGTAACACTGACAAATGGGGCTTTGTATCAGTCAATAAGACTGATATCAGCCATTTTCACAAATGGTCTTGATCTCAGAAATTTAGAAAATACTGAGAAGGCAGTTTCCTCCTTAAACTTTTCTGTCAGTGGGCACTTTTAAAATGTTGAATTGCATAAATTTGCTTTTCTTTTCTTTTATTATATATGATATGAACACAAATCAAAATGATTCCCAATGTCATTACTAACTTGCCCTGATCCTCCAGGAGATTTGCTCTCCAAGTGAGACTCAATTTTACAGGTGGAAAAGCAGATTTACCATTCCAGAGGGTGTGGTGTGGAAAAGGGTGACAGAGAGAGTTAGGGGGGTGGCGGGAAGAGAGAGAGGGAAGGGAGGAGGTGAACGAAAGGGAAACCACTCCTCTGATTTATTGTGTGATATGAAAACACAGAATCATAATCAGGGAATCAGAAGTCACAGTTATATGATGTGAGCCTAAAGCAAGCACTTTCTTGTTAAAACTATTCTAAGCCATGAATGGAAACCATTAGTGATAGACAACCTCAGATGAATAAAATAGAGCACATTTATATTCCTCCAGTCACTTTCTTGTCAAAACCCACACTGCCATCAGAAACACTCTATCAGGCTGCGAGAGCTCCAAAGAAAGTCAGAGCGAGAGGGAGGAGAACGTATTGCTCACTCACGGGTGGTTTTCTTGTCTCTTTGACGTGTCAAATATACCCCAGATAAATTATTCCTTTCACCACAAAAGAGAGCTATGGCAAATTGCTTCAATGGGTTTCCACTGAGGTAATTGTCAAGAATAAAGAGATTGACTTCTTTTCCATGAAATCAGCAGCATGGTGGCACAGGGAGAGAGTGAGGGAGAGCGAAGGCACGGAGTCTGAAGGATTTCTTTTTCTGTTAAAACTCGGCAGTTTACCAAGTTCAATAGCCTTGTAACGTTCACCGACTACTGACTTGAGGAGTGTGACTTGAATCCTCTTTCTCGTATGACATGGAAGAAAAGCAAGACTAGTGACAGGTCATTAGGAAAAAATGGGCTTCTCTGTCTGTGCACTGGTTACTGATTGACAGTATGTGTAAAGAAGACTGTGGTCCAGGACCAGTTTAAATGTACTGCTGAGTGACTGATGTACCATTCTCCTGGATAAAATGGATTTATTAAAAGGGTAGAAAAATATTTATATATAGCAAAATTGAGCTTTAGTTTGTCCCATTTTCTCTCTGTGTGTGTGTCTATGCTTAGAATAGAAACAGAATTCTCTTAACTCATACAGTTTGATGTCAATGTCAATACAGACAGAGATGTGTTGAGCTGCAAAATAAGGAAAACAAATAGGTAAATAGAACATTCTGGGTCCACTGTGTTTCTTGGAAAAGAAAGCCTTGAAACATCACATTTATGAAATAATTCCACACAGACAACAATCAGACAACTGTGTGCAACTGAAATAAACACAAGAGATGTTTACGTGTATCTTCGAAAAAGCATCATTTCAGCTTAAAATCTATCAAACTCAACTAATAAACATATTATACAAAAACTGTGTAGGTTGAAAGGTTGCTGAAATTAAGTAAGCCGCAAGTTAGAACTAGCTAAAAAGGATGATTTAGAGCTGTAATAATTCTGTCAAGATGATATACTTGCTGCAAAGTGAGACAGAGTAGCCGCTGATTTCTACTTCTAACCACTACTAGCCAATATTACAGAAGCAGTGTTATCTACTGAAGTAGTTCCTGCTCATAAAAGTGAACGTGAATCAGCGTTCAACATTTAAGACAAGTTCTGAGTGTAAACTCCTTTCCGATTGGCAATCATTAAAAAGAAAAAAAAAAAAAGTAGATTCCTCAGGGTGAGGTGGTGGCAGCTCAGTCAGCAAACCCCAGTTAAGTGTAGTACTGCTGCTGGTGCATGAAACTAAACACCCCTAAAATGTGGAGCATGTGTAGGCATATTCTCTGGGAACCGTAGACAAACATAGACCATGAGAACCGGCCTGCGTGACCTGGGACGCCATAAACAAACTTCTCCATGGCTGTGACACACCAACATGATACCACTCATAAAAACGCATTCGTCCGATTGCACCTGTGCCTGTTCAGCACGCCCTTCGGTCCATGCCTGTGGGCATTTATGCATGTGTGTGTACATGGATATCATATACACTGTGTGTGCACTACAAGTCATTCTGAAACAGTCTGAGTAAGAATCAGTCAGACTTGAACACAGACAGACACGTAACCTGTAATTTGTACACAGGGGAGCTCCCTTTCCCATTGCCTCTGGCTCAGTGTGTGGCTTTCCAAAGCATGCAATAACATCATTTGTAATTTAATTAACTTTACCCTGGCTGGTAAAAATTCCAGATCTTAGTGCATTGTATAATATCTAAAATACCATATCTACTGAAAGACTAATTCACTTACAAAGCATAAACCTGGAAGCTTACCCTTCCAAATTCTTCCATGCCTTTACATTTGAGTCAAAGTTGAAGGAATGCAGTCAGTGCAACATCCCGACATGTTCAAGAGACACCAGAAGACACAGCCAAACTCAGCTGAACTTGCCGTGGGCAATTCAAGAAGAGCGAAGCGAAGATAATGTGTGTCATGCAATGCTGGACGTTGTCAGTGTAAACAAGTTGCTCAACCTTTAATACTACGACTGTTCAAAGATCCAGCTATTCTGCATCCACATGGCAAAGTCGGGCTGTTCAAGTAAGGGCAAACAGGACCAAAGGCTACTAGCAGCACATGGCCAAGTCCACACATATAAGCGCTTGTGCGTGCACACACACACACACATCGACGCACATGGGCAGAGGAGGGGAGTGCTGGCAGAGGCTGAATGTGTTTGCCCGCTCCAGGGGAGAAGGGAAGAAAGGGAGCAGAAGAGCTGAAACAAACGCATGCTGGCTTCTATTAGTCGAGCTGTGGAGCGGGATGGAGGGGTGAGGAAACGTATTCATTCATTCTGCCCCCCCCCCCCCCCCCCCCGCCCTCCACCCATTCCCATTCCTCCAACCCTCCCACCCCATTATCTCCATTCTGGAAAGGCGGTGGATGAAAGGGACAACCCCCCAGTGGCAGCACTTCTCCCTCCAAACTTACGCCGACGCATTCTGACGGCTGCTTAATTGTACGTGATACAGGCAGGGCCCTTTCTCTTTCAAATCTAAAACAGATTGCTTCTCCCTGGGGAGGGGATTATTGGACAAGAGAGATGACAAAGCAGGGACAGTGCGGCCCTCTGGGGGGTGGAGGACGGAAGGGGTAAGCTTGTGGGTAGTATGTATGTGTGTGTGCGTGTGTGTGTGTGTGTACATGTTTTTCTATGTTTCTCTTTCATGCGCGTCTGTGTCACAAGAAGATTATGTTTGTGTTCGTATGATTCAAACAAGTGCACGTGTGGATGACAACAAAGATCCGGCCTCTGATCACGAGATGATCATCGGATGGTTCTGTCCACTTCAAACTCCAACTTTCTTACGCTCTTTATCGCACGTGCACATCTCCCTTTTACTCATCCCCCCTTTTCTCTTCCTCTTATCTTGGCCTCCTCCACTTCCCCCTCTGTGTCTCTCTTGACCCAGCTTTCTCTTTCTCCCCCTTAAGCCCGTGCTGCATCTATGTGCAGTGACATTTGAACAAAAGCTGCTCCGGACATCACCGAAAAAAGTATTAAAATCCTCTCTCTCACTCAAGCTTTACTCGTTAATGTGCACTTGTAGTGCTTTAACTACCAAGCAAACCCATGTTTTCTCCCACTCTATTCATTCTCAAAACTAAAGACCTGGTCAGGGGTCATTCCTGGCTGTTACATAGCTGAACCATCTACTCAGAACTCCACAAATCTTCTCATCACAAAATACATCTTTTCTTATCAAGTAGTCATCAGGACAGAGGATGAAGACAAAGACAATGGAGAAAAATGCACAGAAAAAGTAAAGCAACAAACTTGTGTGTGATTGAAGGTTAGAGGATCAGGCATTCCCTCCAGTGATGAGCTGGATGTGATGTTTGCATGCCCCAACCTTTACTGCTCAAAAGGAGAGGCTGAACAAACACTTGGGGGTGCTATTGTGAGCTCCTGAGTGCCCCCGAAATAGATTTACGCAGTGTGTGTCGGTGCGCATCCAGATATGCATGGAATATTTCCCTGGAGATATGTCCTTAAAAGTCAAGGACATTCCTCATTTAAGGGCAGTATGTATGTGGATTGAAACTCCATAGCAAGGTTTGATCAGTAAGGACAACAAAGGAACTGAGAAAGTGGCTGACTCATCTAAAGATAGCCTTTCTAGATCCCACATAAATAAAAGCATGCCAAATGCTCACTGTTCAAATACTGGTCATTTGCAGTGATAGGACTGTGCAATCTACTCCAGCGCTACTATGCAATCAGGCGAGTACGAGGAACACTATCATTAAGCTGAAGAGATAAACAAGTGCCGGAGGAGAGGGTGGTTTAGGAAATCTTTTCTTAACATGCTCGCACACATGAGAACACACACAAACTATAGTTATAAAACATATTTTTCAGTATTTTTCAGAGAGATGAAACTGTGAGGGACCGGCATTCCACTAGTCTTCCAAGGGAAAGAGGTATGGTTATTTATTAAATCATCAGACAGTTTGACTGATTACATGCAATTTGATCAAGAAGGTGCTCACAGCAGTTCGGATAACGCATGATTTTCCATTTCCAGATCCAGGTTTTCTCCTTTTCGACGCCATCTCAACTCCCTTTTTAAAGGCCAAATGTATCTTCCTATTCTTACAGGAGAATGGAAAGTTATCTGCCACACTTACAATTTCATTGCAGCCCCAAAGGGAACCATATAATGACAGAATTCACAAATATGACTTCTGTCATTGCAGGGTTAAGTTTAGAAAGTAAAACGCAGCATGATAACAGTCTGACTCTGCTGTGAGGAAATTATGGAGCTGATTTGGAGAGAGTTCACACACATATGACACTTATTCTAATTCAGTACTTTTGACCACTGTTACACATATTGGAACTAATGCATGAACAATGACATGTAGATTTAGTGTTTTATCTGCTTCTTGCGGTAATCAGTCTGCCATGAATGCCTTTGACCTTGTTCAGCAGTCGGCATTTATGAAGTCACGCAAGATGTCTGAGAATTCTCTGATTCAGTGTAGCTGGCATTTAAAGGATACCCACACACACACACACACGCACACACACACATACGCACACACACACAGTAGATTCGAATGATGGCAGAGCTGCTACTGGAACAACGTTTGTCTTGGCAAGCGTCTACCCCCCAGAACCTAATTATTTGCAGCAGCTGCTCATGCTCTTGTTTGTAGCACAGTGAAGCTAAACAGTTTAAAGGATCTCCCTTCTCTTCTGAGCTGGCAGTCAATGCTGCGTTTCAAACACCTTAAAGCTGCTTCACTACGCCTAGGGTAGGATAATCAGAAATTGAATCTAAACACTGCCAGTCTAGTCAATACTGAAAGTTTGAAGTTAAGGGTCTCCGTCTTTCTCCTGCATTCTCATTCAGTAACATATGTCGGCACTGCAAAGGAACTTAAATGTAAACCAACATGTTGTGTTTTACACAACTTGTGCCTGGTACAAGCAATCGGCTTTGAATGTGAGCACAGCATAATTTTGCCTTTTAAGAAAACTAGGTCAGAAAGATAAATTCTCTTGTTTTCATAGACTGGTAGATTAACAAATTGGTACAAATACACAGGAAAGAACAGAGAATGGTTACTCACTAGATCCATAAAATAACAGATAATGAATATAATTATGCATTCTGCTACATCCAAGCTTTCAGCTACAAAAAAATCATTTTAATGAGAAGTGAAATGTTTTCAACCACAACATTTAGATTTGCTCGGCTTAATACCAAAAAATAAATATATGAGTCAAAACTAAATACTTCTTATAACGGTTCCTAAAATAAAAAGATCCGTTTTCCCTTCGAGTTCTTAAAACTTTTGCAACCATTTCCCTAATTCATCTGCTCATACAACCAAATTTTATACCGACTTCGCCCCCAGCCTTAAAGCAGCAGTGATCACAACCTATTGGTGGTTGTGTTAAATACTTCAAGTAACAAGCAGGAAGTGTAGCTATGGCTGGTTTACCAGGGTAAACAAAATTCACACAACAGCAGCTTTCACCCATACAATCTCCTCTCCACTCAGCCCGGCTGCTGTCCACACAGCCTTTCACAGCTGCACAATCTCCATTTGCAAACACCTTTCTCTCACACACACACACACACACACACACACATACACACACAGACACACACACACAGTGCCTGGAGCTACGTATAAATACTATACATCATATTCCCACTCCACTGGCAAGTTTCCCTTCTCACTTGAGTTGAGTTAAATAGCTGAAGTGAGGTGTGCATTCCCTGTGTCTCTGCCTCTCTGCTTAGCTCTGACAGTTTGTCCGGAAAGCGCTCTTCAGCAGCTCATCCATTTAGCGTATTCTGACACGATCTGCCAGAAGTGCACTCTGAATTAGATTTATGAAAAAACTTATCTGGGCTGAAGTGAGGGAATGTTAAATGCCACACTGAGTTTAGGGAATGTTTAAAATTGTGTTTTAATGTCCTCTTACAGGAACTGACAAAGTTAATAAGAAAAGAATTCATCTTCAGTAAAGTTTTTAAAGATAAAATGAGAAAATGACACATTGAGGCAGAGTTTTTTTTAACCCTAATGCATATGATAACTCATAGGATGCCTCCACTGACATAGTTAATTATGGAGCACACTTTTTTCAATTTACAGCAAGCTTTTCTGACCTACAGCAGTTCCAAATATCCTGCATTCAGAAAAGTAGAAATTAACAGATGGGCGCTTATGGATTGGGGAAAAAATGACATTAATGGAATGTGCTGCCTTCTAATCCCTTGAGAGGGAGGAATTTGCGACGGAGGGAATTCCTGTCATTCAGGGGGAAAACTATGAAGTCCTGCACACACAGAGCTGCTGTACAGGCAACACAGATTCATTGCAGAAACAGCACAGCACACCACCACTACAAATCCTTACTTACAGACTCCCACTCCTGACTGTAAGCTGCATAAGAAATTTCCTTCTAACTGAACAAACTATCAGGCACACAAACACATGTTGCACAAGCAGTGGTAAAAGGGTGGAAAAAAAGCAGAAAAATGACAAAAAAAGAGAGAAAGTTGTAAAGTACCTGGAAGGCAGGAGAGCAGAGTGCTGGCCGAGTGAGAGGCAAGGCTAGGATTCCTCCTGCTTTTCTCCTTGTGTTTCTTCACCGGGTCTCCCTTTGCTCATAGAGGGGTTTGTGTCCTGGTGTTGGGTTCAAGAGTAAGGGGGACCACACAGCTCCTGGAAGACAACCTCTCTCCTCTAATCCTCTCTCCGATGTGATGACACTCTCTAACCTCGACCATCTGTTGAAACACGTCCCGGAGCAGTCAGCACCGCGCTGTGTCAAGAACCCCACTCCCCTGCCCAATCACAGACCGGCTGCTGGGTGGCTCCTTGCTGCCAGGAGGCAGGGACAAGGACACAGCTCAGCGCAGGGAGACACACACACACACACACACATACACATACACACACACGCAGTCAAACACACACAGACACTCTACGAGATGGAAGCAAGAAAACCCCCAGTCATCGTAACCTGAGAGGCAGAGCAGGAGGAAGGGAGAGTGAGAGGAGTGGAAAGAGAAGGAATGGGAGGGGAGACTAAAGGAGAGGGAAAGAGAGAGCGAGAGAGAGAGAGAGAGAGAGAGAAAGAGAGACAGACGGAGAAAGAGAGTGAGAGAACGTGCATGTGTGAGTAGCAAAAGCAGAGACGAGAGAAGAAGAAGATGGAGATAAACTATTCTTATGCTTAATCACCTTGCTGGTAATGTTACTTAACAATACTCACACAAACCTCAGGCTGAAAATCCATGCACACACACATTAACTTCTTAACCCCCTGTCCTTGACCCCTTCCTCCTATTCCTCTCCCTGCAGCCACGGAGTATGTGGTCTGAAGAATCAAACTAAAAAAGCAATAAAATTCTGTATTGGCTCCATGGTGGGAATGCTGTTGGCACTAAACTGTTACATCTGCAGGCACAGAAGCACAGGCAGCAGCCCTCACACCTTAGTGTGATAAATCCTTACAGTCCCACGGCTACATTCCTGCCCTTCACCACCTATTGCCTTAAGTTAAAAAGGAGGGCAAAGGGGAAGACACTAAAATTACAAAGCTAAGGAAAGAGCAAGATAGAAAAAAGAAAGAAAAGGAAACAAAGATAAGATAACGGTACGAGTTTACAGCGAGATGGAAGCAGATTGATAACGCAAACATTCACCGTTAACTACCAACCTTTCAACATTAACACCATTACCGGCACGTTTCCTGAATGAATCAACCAATTTTCGACCCATTCATGCAAAACACAGGGAACATTAGGTGAGAAAGGCTGTCACATTAATCATTTTTGTTGAACCACTGTCCTACTCACTGATCCATTAAAAAAGGATTACGAGACCCTGATGATATTCGAGAGCGACTTCAAAGGCGAACCCTAATGAGTTAATACCCATTTGATATCCGACAGCATCACAATGAGTTAATCAGAGGTGTGAAACACCAAAGAAAAGTTTTAAGTGCCTCATTTGCATTCTGTGAGCAGCGTCAACACCCCGGCACCCTGTTTCAAGTTGGCCTTTGATAAATGCCATTAAATTCAAACGATTTACAGACAATTACTAATGAAGACTTTGATTATCCCTTCTCAACTGACACCTAATCAATGCTAGATTTCATGTCCGCTGTATATAAACCTATTTATGTAAATTTGAAACCTTTAAAAAAAAAATTGAATCACATTTTCATATCGAGCCATCTTTAACACTGTTTGTGGTATCCTAAAATTATCTATACATATTTATACCTGACACAAAAGTATTATACATGTTTATGTAGTGATACTGCTCAGACTCTCATGTATATCAGCTTTCCATTTTAATTTAATTGCACCACACACACACAAACACACACACACACACACACACACACACTGCTGAAAGATACTGTCACTTTTTCAGTGGGTGCTCCCACTTATATTCCCCTCAGGTTTATGCGTGAGGATATTGGATTAAACTAAACAAAGCCTATTTTCACCAGGGACACGTGAAACTTTCCCCAGCTTGGACTGATGTTTGAAACAGGGGCAACAGTGGTGAGGGAGAGAAAGAGCCTCAGGGGGAAAGAGCTCAAATTAGATTAACTAAATTCACAAAGACTGTCCCCAGCCCCTCCTGCATGGCTACACACATCCCAACCTACACCTCCAACCCCAGCCCCCATTCTCACGGCCGAGAGGTTTCCAAAGGGCCTTCAGGCAGGCCAGGGGCGACCAAATCCCTGTGCTCTTTACTGGATTAAAGATGGCTGCCCCACTGGGGAGAGGGGCTGTTTTTTCAGGAGCTGAGCACATCTGTAAACATCATAAATCTGTGAAGACAGAAAAGGTTATCAGGCTCTGGCTTTCTGTGAAGGAAAACATCTCCAGTCTTATCCAGCAAAGATAGAGGTAGAAACTGGACATCCACCTTATGCCAACACACATCATCCATTTTGCATGACCACCCTTAGTCTCCATTTTCACTTCCGCTGATGGACACAACAGCAACAAAAGCAAGGGTAGAGGGAGGTCTATAACATGGCCTCATCTTATGAATGACTGAATGACCTGCAGGGGGCCTCTGGTACCCCCCATTTGCTCCCTTTCTCCCTATCCTAAAATCACAAAGAACTCACTGAGACTCACATGGTGGATATCTAACACAGAAATGATCAGTTTTCTCTTACTTTAGACCTCTCTGATAAGGCTCGCTATACACTATCATATCACACCCTTGTCTCTTGCCCAAGCTTTACTCTTAAACTGGATCCAAGCCTCCTCAAATCTCACTCAAAACTCACTTCCCCCCTTTTCCTTCCAGCTTTCCAGCCATCAGTTGGGCGTGCAGGTGCAGGCAGAGGCCAGTGTTGGGGGGCTACTCGGTTCACTAGCCCCATTCTCTATGGCTGAATGAGATACATAGGGGTGTCATAGCTGCGATCTTGCCTCTGTGCCAGTTTAGACCACGAAAGCTGAAGCTGAGGGATACAGCCGTGATGTGGAGGAAGGCAAACCTAGGGGTGACATTGCGATGCGCTACACGGCATTTTAAATGCCTAGCACATGGCTACTGCTATGTCAGATGACTGGTGGCTATCGAAGTATTGAATGTGTCAGCTGCTCAAGATCCCTTTGAGTCAGGATGTAAGACACTGGAGACACTACACACATCAACAACCAGCTAATAAACTGCTAATTCTGGGAGAAAAGCTTATAGCCACATTAGATAAGACAGAAAACTGTTTTCTACAGCTCAGGCTACGTGTGATTGGGTTTGCAAAGCAATGGTGCTGTTGCTCTATATTTAGGTACCACAGGTACTACATTTGCCTTGGTCCTGCTGGTTCCCAGGACCCCTTACACTCTAGGGGGTTGAATCAGTGTCATCTCAAGTACATGCCAGAGGAGAGGCACAGCTGAGATCTGGGGGTACAGCAGGAGAGCAGGAAAAGACACGCACAGTTGGTTATGAATGTACAAGGCTAGGAGGAGAACTGAACAGCAGTAGAGGGCAGGACAGAGGGGAGACAGGAATACAGTAGGGACAGAGGGGCGGCAAGGGTAAAGGAAACATAGAAGGAGAAAGCGGAGAACAGAGGAGGGGGTGGGGGGGGGGGCTCTGTAGTTCAGTGACAGCTGAACACGCAGCACACGCATGTGGAGGGAGCGCTCCTCACGCCACCCTCCTGCTGTGCCATGCATGTGCCCTTGTGCTACACGTATGTGACCTAACACGAATGAAACCACACATGCACACAGACATGCACGGCAGCATCTGTCAAAAATATCATGAATAGACTTGCCAAATCCCTACAGAATCACATTAAATAAAAAAGCAATTAGCTAATAATCTGATTATTGCACATTCCATTTTAACATCTTTATGGAGCATTCACATACTGTGTTATATACTGTGAGCAAGCATAGTTGAGAGTGTTACCTACAGTACCTCCTTTTGCCAAGTTGTAGACATTAGCTCAACTACCAAAAAAAATGTAAATTAGGGTTTCTGGGGAAGTTTTGTAATTATTGGCAATGATAAGAGTTATTTGTGTGCATGTCAATATGCTTTGTTTGTGTGGAGTACTCAATTTACAGGTAATACGCCAAACACTGAATAACACAATATATCACTAGACTCCTTTATAAACTTAAAGTGTTTCCAGTCATTACTACAATAAACATCAAGGACGACAGCTATTCTAGAAACCCAATTGTAAAGTAGCCAACAGGTAGTGCTGCAGACAAAGGGAATACACTAACACATAATGAACTCATTAACAGCAACCTGAGATCAAGTGTTAGGTAATGATGATAGGATTTAGAGGTCTGTTCATAATGACATCCACCAACAGACTTCAGTCAGATTCCAGATGTGTTATCTAGCAGATGTTTATATGAAGGTCAAACTGGTCAGCGACCATCAGCGTAAAGAGTGTGAAAGCTAGTTTAGCCGTGGAAGATATAACTGTGTTGTCACAAACTAATCCAAATCTTAGGGCCTTTGACCAACAATCACCCAAAATATCTGAGTTCAGAGCAGTTAGTACATCTCTTTCCTTTAATGTAAAGCACTAGTGGGTATCCTTTATTGAAGGCAATTGCTTCCATAAGCCACCCTGCCTTTGTCGCTATCACACATGTTGCTCTCCCGACTTCTCCAAACTAGAGTTGACTAAATTCCTCTGCTGATCATTTTTGATCTGAATAAATTATAACTTTTGTTTCCATACAAAATATCAAATGACAGGGTGTATCATTGTTAATGATAAACAGGTGCAAATACTTGCTCACTTCCACATATCTAGTTCAAGAGGAATGTAGCCTATACTGGATAACACTTGGCATGAAAAAAGGTAAATGCATCCAGATTTCTAAATAACAACAACTGTCTGGACAGACAATGATTCCCTGGGTCTTACTCGCTGCCAGAAACACTTAACACATGGACGCATTTACAGATCAACCCTTTAAACATTGTGTGGCAAATGGGGGATATCTTCTAAATCCATAGTAGCCAACCTTACAAATATTTAAATATTGTGTTGCCTTGGATACAGAAATGACAGAGCACCAATTAATTTGCTTTTCAGAACTTAATACTATGTTTTATGTTCAGAGTATTGATAAAATTCACCAACAGTAAGTAGAACTACTCCAGTAGAAATCTAACAGACCACCCAGGGAGCCATCTTAAAGCTGGATTAGGACCTTCCAAGAACTTCCACAAAAGTTGGGAACAGATAGCGAGAGAAAGCAATCCTATCAAACCCCTGATCTGGTGAATCACAGGATGACGGAAATGATTTGGGATAGCCTTAAGGTTCAGTAAATGGGTAAATGGCTGGGAACCAGTGCTGTAAGCCATGAAGATATGAGACAGATACAACAGTGAGATATAGATCACTCTCCCTGGGTCCAAGTAAGAAGATGAAAGACATTCTGACAGGTAGGACAATGGCAGTCATGTAGTGACCAGGTTCCACAGGCAAAGCCCCAGGGACCTTTAAGACTTTTTAAACAACTAAATTCCACTCGCAGTTTTGTCTTGAATTCACAAAACGTGTTGGTGCCTTTGTCAGAGAAGAGCAGTACAAGTGACCAAAACATTAATAAGGATATGTCAGCAGGGGGCTTGGGAAGATTAGGAAGATAAGCTGCAGTAATGAGGTTATTAAATCAAAAAATGCCATTCATTTGTGGCTTTTGGTTTCATCACACCTTGTAAAAGAGGGTCTTTCCTGTGACAGTAACCTTAACATCTCTCATACTGGAGCAGCAGAGGTAACACAAAAATAGGTTAATCTTAAATACTAAGTTCAGTAGTAGTAACAGCTGTTCTTTTTCCACTTGGACCAAAATAGGACCCACACTATGGGCCTTTGAATTCCACGCAATTTCCCATCAATTTTCACTTTCTATATCTGGTCTTACAACAGGAGGTAATCTGGTTCAGTATAAAATATGATTAAGCCCCACCTAAATATGAACCCTTTTGCTGGAACTGTCAATAAGACATGGATATATTTTAATCCCGACAAAGAATGTGTTTTTGCCTCCAAAAAGATTTATTGGAGATAAAAGAAAAAGGACAATGGTAAAGCATATCATTGACCCCTCAAGCAGAGTTCCTACGTAGCCACAAATCAACAGTCTCCACACCACCAAACAATAACGCATTCAGCAAATAATCATTTCCCTTCATACCCTCTGACACCACAGACTCCACTCAGTCTCTTGGGCGGCCAAACTATCTGCTCCAAAAGTGTTTGTTTACATTGAAATTCTCTGTGAAAAACAGGCCAACACTTTAATTTCTAAAAATGTTGACCCCTAAAAGACATTGACAAAAAGCGGTAATTGTTGTCATAGAGCCAGTGTCCAGCTCCTTCCTGTCTCTGAGGAGATTTTGGAAGTCTCATCCTCACCGAGTGGTGCTCTGTTTCCGGAAGCCTGACTTACTAATCCTCTCAGGCGAGAAGGTGAAAGGCAGGAACAAGGAGAAAAGGGGGAAAGCTGTACGTGGGAAGGAAGGCCTATGTATGCTACAACGTTCGAAATGCCGGGTTGAAAATAATCCCATAAAGCATGCCGCCAGTGGCCTGTTGAGAGGGAGAATTAGGATTTGCGTAGGGCAGATAGGCCATTCAATTATCCCCTCAGAGGCCTTAACTGGCCCTGGGCCACGATAAGGACAGAATTTTCATTTGTCAGCACAACGTGGCATGGACAAGGAAGATCAGGTTAGAGCATACACTACATGTTGACATATAGTAGCTAGATGATACATCACGACATAACAGCTCTGCTGAATGATCAGTCCCGCTGTACGTTCGATCGCATTACAGCCACGACCAAACTAAGCGCAATCAGCGAGCGAAATTCCTAATAATGAGGCACAAGAACTAAATTGGCAAGTTTATAGGAATCCACTGCAAGCACTGGCTTCCACATGGAAACTGTGGTACACACGCTAGTTTAATTAAAACTATGTTTTCTGTGCCCAGTAAGACGAAAACATGTGGATGTGGCTGTGGCTTTTTACAGGGTGTTTGCTGGGTTCCTGGGCAAGGGGAAGCACTGTGGCTCTATGTGATTTGTGATTCGCACGCGGTTGGGAAGAGAGGCCTTTTAATCTGTGCCCTGGACTGGCCTCCTCGCTCTAGGAGAAAATCAGTAACATGAACAGCTCACCACTACACAACTGCACAACCACTGGGATGTTTATAACCCACTGAAGGGCCACACAGCGTAAGAGATCATTTGTATGAGAATAGGTACAAGAGCAGGACCCTCCCCTTCTCTAAGCTCCCTCATCCAGCCTCTTTTATACACTGTTCACCCTTCCGTCTCTCTCAGGCCTCTCATCATCCACTCTGCTCTCTACCCATTTCAACTCTCTCTTGCCGACTTTGCTTCATTAAAGATTTATTTCATCATTTCCATACCACCACTCTCCGGTCATCCCCTCGGTTATTAAAAAATGCAAATTGCAGAGAAAGAGCCAGAGGGTCAGCTCTCAGGAGTGGAGGAAGACCACAGGAGCCAGGTCTCCAACAGGTGCAAATTCCAGTGATGCCTGCGTGCGTTTGGACACTATTGTGTCTCTATAAACCCGGGCCAAGTAGCACACTGAAGGTGATGGCCAGAAGAGATGTCTGACAGCTAGACCTGCTTTCATGCCCCATATCAGCTTCAGTTTTCACATTGTTTTACTATATTTCTGTGCAAGTGAGAGAGAAAAAAGAAGAGGAATAAAGAGCCAAATGATTTTTTTTTTCATAATAGTGTGAATGTTCAGGAGGTACTGCTGCCTTGCTTTGAAAACTATTCAGTAATCAAGTGAGTATAGTGTAAATATAACCTTTTAAGATGTGAATATTACATTACATTTGTTGTAATTACTATGACTGAATGGTATTAAATTGAAACAAACTCCCAGGTTCTCATGTCACACTGATCTTGCAGACTCCGGAGTCTGGAAACACGTATCAGACAGCCCATCCCAAAGGAGAATTCTGAGTCTGGGGCTGTGTGGGTGGGTGAGCACTCATTTGAAGAAAACTCCCAATAATCCAATTAAGCACATAATTTCCTTTAGTACACAGGAATTGAATCAACTGTCAGAAGGCAGTCGAGTCAGAGAAAGTGAAAAGCGAAAAGAGTATGGACAGAGAAAGGGTAAGAAAAGGCTTTTCTGTGTACTGTTCAGCTGCTGCAGTGAACAAAATGCAAACAAAGCTTTAGAGAAAAAAGCTTTAGATCTCTGCAAACATGGTGGGGCCTCCTGTGCTCCACTTTGTAACTGTCCTGCTTGGCTGGCGATCAGCTCTCTTGTCCGGGGCCAGTCTTTAGCAAAGATCCCTTGACCAAGAGCCAAGCTGCCTTTCACAGTGTGCGAGTTTGCGTGTGCACACGTGCTTGAATATGCATGAGAGGAGATGGGGCTCCTCCACTGTCCTGTGTGCTGTTCTATAACCGGCCGCATAATCACAAAGAAAGACTACAATGAAAAGAAATAAGAATGAAAAAATATGGATGGGGGGGGGCATAAGCTACAGTATGTGTCAGAGCGAGATGTTGCAGGTAGGTAGGTAAGTGAGGACCATAATACTGTAATATCATCTATCTGAACGTCAATCTTTCGGTGGATTTACCTTCTCTCCAAGATGACATGGATATGGAGTTGTTTCAGTGAATACACCCCAGAAAAGAGAGGGACATTAGAGGAGAGAAAATCAGTGCAGGAATTCAGAATATCCTCCTAGTAAGTGCTTATCTTCCCTCTTGGGGTATGGAATCTCAGCCACAATGACGAGGCCAAAAAAAGAAAACGGGCATCATCTTGTGAATTATTCAGTCAAAGAAAAAAAAAAAAGAAAAAAAAGCACTTTTATAGAAATAACAGTTCCCTTAGCATTTTGAAGATACACAAAAGATGCAGTGTTTACAAAGGCCTGAACTTTCAAATCATAATTTCAGAAAAGGAGGTATCGATAGAGAGCAAGGCTATCAAAACCTAACCTGTGTTTTTCTCTTCTCCCTGTTCCCACTGTGGGTATGAAAAGAGATGTTCCACCCCCCTCCTTTGTTGGTGAGCCTGTTGGGCTCTTGAAATGTTCTGAGGACCATCTGATAACACTGCCTGCACTCACTGAAACACTAGGGGCAAAACTGGTGCAATCTAAGGCTCCAATTGGCAGCGTGTTTGGCAGATATACTGGATGGAATATTAAGGGACAAGTGAAATTTAATTGTGACAAGCCTTGTAGCAAGGAAGGATGGAAAGAAAGATTAACAAAGAGGGCAAAATTAAATCACGGAGGAAGAAGAAGAAATAGAGGGAAAATAGAGATGAGCAATTTGGACAAAATTAATATTGTTTTTTGTTTTAGTTTGTGTTATTTTTTGGGGGGGTTTACAAAAAAATTTGTAAAATTTCATCAACATGTACGTACTCAAGGATTTAAGCTCTCATGCTCTGGCAAATATTAAAATTTAACTAGTTATTTATTTACACATAAGAGCTGTGAACCGCATTGTTCTTGATAATATTACATTGAATAAAACATCACCCAGTGCTGGAGGAAAGTCAGGAAAGAAGAAGAAAAGTGGCAAGAAAGGTATTAAAAGGAAAAGGAAAAGGGCCTCAATTTGTGTAGACCAGGCTTAAACTGGGAAAAGGAGTGCTCAGCTTTTCTTTTTCAAGCTTTCATATCCTAAAAAGAACCCCTCTTAATTCCTCATTCTTCATTTCCTGTTCCCGTCCGGGTCCAGATGGCCAAAGGATCCAAAGAACATCCGTAACGGAATGACTGAAGACTTTCATGACCGAGCTGGTGCCGAGCAGGATAAAGTGGGTGGGAGGTAGGGGGGATTTGTATCATAACAGTACTGTACATGTCCGCCTTCTTATACCCATAAATCAAGATGTGTGTTTTTGGAAGTAAAACAAAAAGATATACAGCACTGTGGAATGAAATCTTCCAATCATATTGTTTTAATGTGATAGGATATTCACTAGCAAAGCCACAGACATGTTGAAAGCAGTAGCTATATTTAGAAATTAACATTTCTAATACGACTGATGAACTCAACCATCCTGCAGTTGAACTCAACACAAGGGTTCAGGGTAAATTCCTGAAAAAAACTGAAATAATAGTGTCTCATTTTTATACAGACATGAATGTGTTTAGCTTGGTGTCAGACATGCTGAAATACACGTAAGAAATAGAGGGATAAAACATGTTAAAGTCTTTATGGACCCCTTGCCACATATTGTACACTACTCGAGCTGATCGTGAAATCAAAACTGTACGCTTGCTGAATTAAAAAACAGTCATAAATATTATAGGCTATGGCTTAGATAAATATGCTTTCAGAATGCAAAACATCTCAGCTGTGGAAGAGTTTTCTGCGCTTGTCTACTCCTATCCAGGTATGTTAATACAATCAGGGAGGTAAACTGACAAGTTTACAAAAGGCAACAAAGACAAGTATTTTTCTAATCTGATAATTCAGGCTAAAAATGAGTGGAGAGACCACTATCAACAACAAAAAGGCAATCAGTAAAAAAATAAGGAAAACTTCTCATATTGTATTAATATTACAGTCATAAATATACAAGCCTATTTAGCCCTTTATATCATTTTAGATCGATTTCCCATTGGGTGCGGCATTATGTGAAATTGGTTATAATAGTTAAGCTCTCTGTTTTCCAGGAGGAGGACTATGTAGCTGGCAAATTTTCAGTCTATAGGAATGACATGGAAAATGTGGATTAGAGAGACGACGGCTTTACACAGCTGAGGTGTTTGGCTTTATATGTAAAGCGGGATCACTACCTGCCAAAGAGATCAAGGTAGTTTAACCCTATTGCAAGCGAGGGTTTGATGCCACATGCTGTGAACTTATTGATAAATCAGGTTAAATCATTCAGTTTTGGGAAGCTGTGTAAATCCCGTTTTGGGGAAACAGTAACTCATTTTAGCCACAAATATGTGGAGTCAAAAAGTGTGACAGAAATTGCCTATAAAATGTGCTCAGTGCACTTTCCACATAACATCACGTTTGCCATATGAACCCCATGCTCTTGGCATCTCCTGTGATTGCATTACACAATGGTGTTCCATGTCAAACAGCAAGTCGGTCCTCTCGCATCATCAGCCAAATACAAATCACAACCTCAAGTTTTTAAACAAAGTCAAAGAAAACTAGGCTGCTGGCACCACAAATACAGAACTCTAGATCAACAGGAAGTCAAAGGGCTTTCACTTCAATGTCTTTTCTACCACAATTAAAACTATATAAATATATCCCAGAATACAAAACACTTCAAATTGAGCCCTTTTGCTCTGACTTTGACTGACAAGGCCACTGCACTCCAAATTACTCACAGGCACACAGCAGGCAAACAGAGTGTTTGGTCGAGATGTGTGTGTGGTGCCAGTGTGTTGTGCACAAGCCAAACTTTTGGAGTCAATTGTCAAGGGCATGCAAGTCTTAGCCATGAAAGCCATCTGGAAAGGAGCAGAAATGCCACTATTTACAGCTATAAATAGAACAAATAAGGGCCCACAATCAGAGTGATAATCCCTCAACAATGTAGCGGCTTTGCGGCATTACTTAATGTTCCACGACAAGACTTGGAGGAAACGTCCAGTTCCACCTAAACGCCACGTTACTCCTATCAGATAAACTGACCCTGACCGTATTGTATGTGGTCAGAGTGGTGAGGAGGGCAGATGACCTTTGACCTGGGTTTGAGGAGTCAGAGAGGTCTGGGATTAGTAGAGTATGACACTTTGGTCATGGACTCTCACTAAATCCCCCTCGTCTCAACGAGTCCTCTTCAGTAGTGAGTAGAGAGGAGGCAAATGTTGCAGTCAGGTAAACCACAATCTGTTTAAGTGGAGAGCATTGATGTGGGGGCAAGAGGTCAAGTTTAAATAATTTCTGGTTAAAGGATTGAAGACTTAAATTTAACAAGTGGTTTTCAATAAGCTGTATTTATAACTGTTATAATGCATAGGTGAAAATTTAGGGGGGAAAAAAGTGAAAATGAGCAAAAAGGACACTCATGAACCCACTAGTCACTGGTTCTATTAGGTCACAATAAAAGAAAAAGAGGCTGAATGTCTAACCTGATGACCCAAGTGTCAAATACATGGCAGCAGTCGCCTTTTTTTTTTTTTTTCAAACTGGTGCTTCTGAAGCTGATTCTCATTACCAAATAGCTTTTCCCCCATGGCATTGTGTTTGCTCCTTCTTGCTTGACATGGGGGCAATATATTAAAATGTATGAGCCTTTATCCTACCACATTCAAACAGAGCCAAGTATGGGTTTGCCCAGACCATAATACAAAACACAGGAACACGTGCACATGCATGCGCACTCACATACACACACACATAAACACAAAGGAGAGTCAACTCCTGTCATTGTTTATTAGTAGGAGGGCCAATTATCCATGCTGGCAGTGTGTCTGAGATGAAATAGTGTACAGGGAGCCAATAAGTGGCCAGTACACTATTAGCAGGAGGAAAGAAACCAAGCCTCAAATCCACAGACACAACTATGCCAAAACCAGAGAACATGTATGTAAGGTAACAAAAATTTATTTGGTACTGCTTTATTCTTTCTCACCTTATTCCCCACACATTTCCACAGACAAAATCTCAAAACTTTTCCATGACTTTTCAAGGACCCGTAATATAATTTCCTTAACCATTCACAACCTTTAATTTCATTATAAACAACAAAATTAAATTCCATGACTTTTCCAAAACTTTTGATGATTTTACTTCATTTCTAGACTTTTCCAAGCCTGGAAAATGAGATTTTAAAATTCTATGACTTTTCCAGATTTTCCATGACCGTGGGAACTTTTTCTTCTCCTGCACTTCTCTTCCACATCTGGGCATTCTAACACGGTTGGAGTCAATTTTAAAGGATCTCTCAATAAAAAACAACACATCACCCTGAGACTCAATTTGTTCCCCTCCTCCTAACACACATCTAAAATCCCTGCTTATGAGGCCCAACAGGTATGCAAAAACTTGAGCTTAAAGAAAGATTTGCTATCTGCTAACATGTCCAACTCCCCGAGGGAGGCAAACATGCTCAGACTTAATGCAAAACATATTGAAGTATTAAAGCCCTACATCCTCCTAATGTTAGCAACAGAACAATACAGCAGCAACCCTCATGATGTTCCCATAATCCCCTCTAAAATGGGCCTCATCAATGGGAAAAAAAGATCAAGGAGTTCTTTTTTTAATAAGAAGATGTTATGAAACAGTGCTAGCGTAATCTTTGCAAGCGTGGTTCACAGAATATCTGGAGGAGTTTTTTTTTTGTCCAACATCAGCATCAGCTCTGGGCTCAGTCTAAAACACATACCAATCATTATTGGCAAGTTTGTTCTGGCCATCCATTGGATAGGAGAAGGTTATCAGATATCAGCCCCTCAGTGCTGTGTGAACCAAACCCTAAGGCAGTCTTTCTCTTAAAAAGAAAAAAGTTCTTACTATATCAAAGAGACTTAATTTATCGCATATAACAGATCTGTAAACCGTGTTTGCTGATAAGCCCAACAGATTCCATTCGAATGGTTAAGACATATAGCCTAATCAAGTTGTTGCAGGATGCTATCTTGAAATTTTGTCATGTTGAAAGCAGAGCCAGACAAATATGTCACTGTCAACACAATGGCCTACAAGAAATGATTCAATAAAAAGAGAAACAAACTAGAACTTTGATAAATCCAAATCTGAAAAAAATATTTTGTTGGGTAGTGGTATAATAAAAAAATATAGTGATGATCATTTATGGGTTCATACAGTGTGAGTGTATAAACCAGACTGTCTGTTCATGAGTGTCATTTTCACTTACAGAGGTTGAGACTAGTTAATGAGAAACTCTAACACTCTAAAGTTACTTTTCCCACATCAATCTGGCTGGCTAGTTGGTGTGTTGTGTGCCTGTATCCTTGGGAGTTGAGAGGTCTGGAGGTAAAGTGAAGCTAAGGTTAAGCTTGGACTGCAGATAAATCTTCTCCTCTACCCATATCCTCTTCTGACTCCTTTCCTCGACTCCCAGACCTCCCAGCTTTCCTGGGCCCAGCAGGGCCACGAGCAGCTGTATTAAGACAACACTAAATCATCTCCACCACTGGTCTAGATAAACAACCTTGCACAAGAACAACACTACTGTATGCCAATCTATATAGCACACAGAAAAATGTGCAGAGCGTTGTCAACCGTGCCGTTATGAAATTATCATTAACATTTTAACCACATTTACTCATTTAATTTTCATTTCTGTGTGTCAAGCAAGTTATTTTTTTTATTTTTTATATGTAAAGCTGGAAGTGATTAATAAAAGGACCAGTGTATTTACTACATTTATTTACGTATCTGCAAACTGAAAAAAAGGAAGATTTTGAGTGAGAAAAAACAACCATATATTTTTTTTTAGTCATAAAGAGAGTATTACAATAGCTGATTCATGCATCTTATGACAGCAGTACTTTTCGTGGGATAGGAACAAAAATGGTTTGTGTGGTGAGGCCACACGTCATGATTAATATTTCATATTTGGACAAACTGGGAATTCTTTTACAGTATTGACAGTTTAAAATTGAAAAAAAATGCCCATTATTATTTTGACAATACAAAGCAGCCAGAATGATATAAAGTCACTCTGAAAACATGCCTCTCCTTCCTATCACACCATAGCCATGTCAGGAGTAAGAATAAGCGCTTGTTTGACTCTCTTTCCAACAAACATATGCACCCAGACTCTGGCTTACTTATGTGTTATTTGCAGTTTAATGGCGTGTGTGTTTGTATGTGTGTAGAAGCACAGCTGGCAATGAGGAGAATAACCTGCCATTAGTTAATAAGATACAGATAATCTACAAAAGACAAAAGATTGTTCTCTGGAATAATATAGAATACTTTATTTCTACCTCTCATATTTTTTTATATTGAATATTTCAACAAATAAGTTTTGCTTGATTTGAGGTTGCATGCCGAAACTGTTGCAGACCCTCCTGCTGAAACAAATTAAAAGATAATGCAGTTTGTGGTCAACTGGTTACCAGAATCTCCTGAAGAAGTAACATGTGGGCCACACAAGGGGGCAGATTACACAACGGAGAAAATGATCAGCATCATTAATAATACTTAATTCATAATACCACAGTTACAAAAGACAATATAACATTTTATTTTCAGTTTTAGGCAATATAGTTCTTTTTATTTACATCCCATTTCAGTTCATGTGTGTATGTATGGCTTCTATAATTTTAGTGGGGTTGAGCACCAATGTGGCATTGATTGTTTGCAACTTTGAGCCTTCCTAGTAAGCCCTCTCCCTCACCCAGGATCCCTTCCAATGAGAAGCAGACCTGACTAGGCATCAGTTGTGGTGTAACGGCTTTCAGCGATTTTGTTCTTAACCCCAGAGCTTGTTTTGAAACCTCCAGGGGGCATTGGAAAATGAAATGCAAGTGCTGTGGAAACCTTGTCCTCCTCCCCCCCGTTGCCCTGGTAAGGGGACAATTGAACTGGAGAAGAAGGGAGGTAGATATTCCTTGGTGAAGAAGCACATCTCACTTAGCTAAATTGACCGTGTCTCATCCCTCAATACCTACTGTTCTCATGGGGGAAACTCCGCCAGGTGCTATGTGGGATCCTTAGAGCCTCAAGAACACTTTTTTTCCTTACACTACATTCCTGCTATAGGAGTGGAGATTGGTCAGACATGCCTTGATAGCCTTGGTCAACAACTCACAAGCAACAAACCATGTCTCAGACTCGGGTCTGTCTTTCACGCTCTCGGAGGTGTGCTGCAGTATTTTCTGATGAGTCATATTATGTACGACTGGCACAAGACCCGCAAGTGCATCACACAATCTCACTCTATTAAACGTCACATTTTCAAGAATTTGGATGGAGGGCAAATTGTCCAGATGGCCCTAACTCAGCAGTAGCCATATTAGCTTTCAAAATGTCCCGGCTCAGTCCTGAGTTACCATTTACCTGGGGCGGCAGGGCACTTCCCTTTTGATTTCTGCACAGTTGCTCTGATCTGTCAAGCAGAAAAATAACCAGAGGCTACTTCAAAGGCCAGGTCTCCTCACAGCGGCTGAGTCAAAAATGCTACTGCCTTCATGCAAGGAGCCAAAGCTAAAAGGCGTCTTTATATGAAAATTGGTTTCATTAAGATCACTGGAATCCTTTGAGGGTCAGTGGAAAAAAGAAAACACATGTTGACAAGCACAAACGTCTGCACCTTCTTATAAACATCAACCTCAATACTTTTCACAATGCGTTTATGAGGGTTTTTTTTCCATTTTCTGAGACAGCACACAAAGGACTGAATGCAGGTACTCAAAAAGTGACTGTACAAGTCTTAAAAATGTTGGGGTGTTGATGTAACCTGCTGAACAACAAGACCCTGTTCTTACACCAGTGGCCGGCATGAGTAGTTTCTGTGTTGGTGAAAGCCTACCCTATGCACTAAAATTTTATCTCAAGGTGTTTTACGGTGTCTAGAGGGAGGCAGAAAGGAAAAGGATCCATTTATTTTTGCCTAATTTTAAGTTACATACATGGCAGTAAAATAGCAAAAATGCTAACTATTCTGCAACTAGAATCATTCATAATGCTCTATTTAACTTGCAGAGGAATTAGAAAACTATATATCACAACCAAACCCATAAGATAAAACTAATAAAATATAAGAAATTCAAACAAAGACAAAAGTCAAAGACAGAGGAGAGCATAGTCCAGCATTTAAGCAATAGGATAGAAAAGATCAAAGGTGCAAAGACAGATTCAAAACCCCTCAATTTCAAGGGCTAATTTCAAAACACTTAAAGCTGGAATGTGAAATTATGGGTCAGCTGCTCATTCACACCCTTCAGGTTGGCCTGGAAAAGCTTTCCAGCTGTAACTTGGCTGCAATAACACACCCAAACCCTGTCAAGTCAACTGATATCGGAGCATGGAAATGATTAGACATTACACATAGGAGGAGATGGGAGAACTCCAACAGGGAGGCATTTTATCACACTTGAGGTTCAAGACCTGCTGTGGTTGTTCTCTTCCAAGGCTAGGAAGGGGGGTAACCCAATCTCGTCAAGCAGTTCCTTATCTGGCCAGGGATCAAACCCTCAGGAGTGTGCTGTAATTTCTTACTATGGCTTTGACAAACAGCATTTTTGGTGCGGTTTGGTCCAGCTCTGGAAAGTGGTTCAACTCCTACGCTTTGTAAAACGCCTACACACTACAGATATACGCCTACATATAGGAGAGATATAAGGTTTGTGTGTAGTGAGTGGGAAGTGATGAGATGTTTTAACACCACATGAGGTGACGTCTTAGGTAATCTGACCACTATCATGTTCAAGCGCTCTTACAAAAAGGTGCAGGTTAGATGCTTGCTCATCAAATGCACACAGCGAGAAGGATTTTAGCTCACAGCAGCAGGTCTTGTAGATAATAGGTTTCAGTTAGGCTTCTGCTCGATCATAGCTCGCTGAGCTCCATGTGGCTCGGTTTTCAGAAGAAGTGAAGACATTAAAGTCATCTGTCTAGGTCTCTATGGATGCATTTAGGAGGATGGTGGGGTTATGAGTTTGGCTCGTGTTACCTGGCTCTGTTGGAGCTGACCTGAGTGGGACCTACAGATTAAGGAACCATCTGGGAGCTGCAACCTGAGCCCAGGAGAGTAGGAACAGCAGGGCCTGGCCAGGACACCACTTTTACTTATTTACAGTGACACACACACACACACACACACACACATTAGCTTAAACTGCATTTTAGAGGGGTACACACACACACACACACACACACACACACACACACACATACATTAGCTTAAACTGCCTTTTAGAGGGGTACGCCACTCAAAATGATCATTCACATCTGCCATTTCTTTGGCACGCAACCACACAAACCAATAAATCACATATCTGTGACTGTAGTGTCATCAATCTGTCTGGTTCCAGTGATGAAGACAAATGATTAAATTGGCTCACAGTCAGTTTATTTGACTTGGAAAAGCCAAAGAGGGTTCATATTGATTGTTGATCGAAATTTAAAAAAATCACCTGACTATTCTGATATTCTCTCTTTCAGTTTGTTCTCACCAGTCCTCTGCGCTGGTCTATACAAGCCTCTTTTTCTCTTAATCTCTATTGAGGACAGCTGTCTACACTAAAATAAACCAAGTTATCTTGGAGCAGAGATATTCCCCTATAAGCAAAAATACTAAATGATGCAGAAAAATAAGTAGTTGTACTTTTAAATTGATGGTAGGGTTGAATCCAAAAGAGGATTTGGCTCTAACTCTTTTCCTATTAGAAGAGGCCCATTACATACATCATACCACCAGGATACTGACCTACACCACTGGAATTTTTTCAGTGAAATAGATTTCCCAACAGTACAATGAATACAGTACCTCATCCATCTATGTTACAATTCAGAGGTCAGCACAAGTGCAGGAGCGAAATCCTTAGATTTGTAAAACAATCCCAGTTTATGAAAAATAATCTGACTTTAACCACATTATCTGCAATTCACAATAGTATGCCTTTGATGAAGAGTGAAGGCTGATTCATCCAAATTATGACAAGTTCCCACACATGACTGACATCCCCAGGTCCAGATGTGAAATACAGTAGGCATGATGTTGTTATGCTTGTTTTCTGGCCCTTTGATCCAAAAAAATAGAGTGCATCTGCTGGAAATTTTACCAAGATATTATCCCCTGCACAGCCATGGGGGAATGAGAACCAAACATTGTCTAACTGTATTTGTGTAATGTAGAAGATTTAGGCAGTGGCTGATTTATCTTTAATGAACCACGTCAGGACTTATCCACTGCATGCAGTTCTTTCACCTCCAATTTGACAACCATTACACAATCTCAGTTTGACTTTGCCTCACTGATGTTCTTCAGAAGTTGTGTGGTTCACTTCCGCTGCAGCGGCTCCCTTCTAAGATTTCCATGTGATCTCGAAAGGCTCCCTTAGGTCCCTGTGATGGCAGTTCTAATCAGTGTGCTGCACACAGCACCCAGTCAGAGGGCCAGAGCAATTTCTGGTTTCCATCTGACAAAACAATAATGGCTCGCCATACCATCCTCAGGAGCCGTGTCCCATCAGACAACACACACTGATAGATCAATTTATAGAAAGGACTCACATTTTTAAACAGGGCTTTCATGTCTCCAGTAAAGAGGTTCTTTCCCTACAGCAAATGTCAAAGCTAATAACTACTTCTTTAAAAGATCATATACAGAAAATATACAGTCTGCGTGTTGGGGAATACCTCTGATATGAAAGAATAGGAACAGTGACACAGAATGGACACAATGGGCCATAACCACACTGAAAGCATTAAAATATTTCCTTTTAAAAAAATCACAATCATACTTTCCCCTTACGCCACTGCTGTCTGAGTCTCTTGTTCCTCGGCAGTGGCGCTCTCGTCAAGTATCTGCCCACCCATCTGCAGCCCACATAAGGCAGAGAACCCACCAGCAACAGCCATGGACTAGTCTGCAGGCAGTCAGAGGGGATTGGTCTCCATCTCCCCTATAAAGAGCTTGTTCTAATGACAGCCCCTTGCTCCACATGTTGCTATAAGCACAGGCTTCAAGGCTGCTGCACTCAAACAAGCTCACCAAAAACATGAGATCAGCATACCATCTGCTAGTTGTGTGTCCTCCAGATCATTAATCAGACTCCATATCACCGCATTGATGCCGTAGAAGATATTGTTCCCACCACATCATTAAGAACGCAGAGGCCCACAGTGTTTTATGTATGACATCATTGTGTAAAAGCAGTTGAATTTTAATGTGTGTGATATTTTTGGTCGTCTTGAGTTAATCGATAAATCATTTGTAAGACTTAAAAAGTAGTGCGTTTACAGTAATTTGACTTCATACGTTTTGAGTCACAGCAGAGGAATCAAATGCCATTGAGTGGGTGTAAATAACGGACAAGGCAGTGAAAACCCCAACTAACCCCAACTGTCATACAAACAAAAGATTATTTAATCAACACAAAGACAGTGTAAGGATTGCAAAAAAAATTACATCACTCATTTCCAGCAAACCAAGAAAAAAATGAAAACTCCCCTCCTGCTTGAGGTTTGGTGGTACATGCTGTAAACGATGTGGCCGGTCCCAGACAAACCATCTTCATAGTGCCATGACAGAACACCAACACACTAATATGCCAAGCAATGAATGTCAGTCCTGCACCCATGCTGTGCCATTCCAGAACAACACCACTAACCTCAGACCCCAAAAGTGAGGTTGTGGGTGGAATTTAATAACAGGGGAATTTATTCTGCAGTAAGATGTTCCATCCTTGTTTTGATAAAATTCAATATGAAAGCTGGTTTGGCACACCAAGCTCAGGTGTTAAAATATTTATGTTCTACATCCCAATGTGAAATCTGCCAATCAAACGACAGAACAAAATTCAAAGAATGGTTATGGGCATTTTATCATATGCCCCAAAGATTAAATACCAGGAAAACTACCTCCATATTATTTTAATTAAAGCAGATGCATGGTTACAGCTTTGAGTAGGGGGTTAAATACGGACCACCAGTATACAACACCAAAATATAAATACAGGGCATATTTTATCTCACAAAGGACCGCTAAATGTCAAAAGCAATAAATCAACAACAAATTTGGCATCCATCTGCTTCTTTGAACATGTCATCTAAAGCAAACGATGCATGACCACCCAGTGACTACAGTGGGTCGAAAAGTGGGTGCAGAAACAAATAACATTTAAATTCTTTTTAAAGATTTTTTTTTCAGGCATTGTTGCCTTTATTTCTGATAGTTGAAAGTGCAGAGAGACAGGAAACATGTGTAGAGAGAGGGGTATGACTTGCAACAAACGTCCGCAGCCAGAATCAAACCGCGGACATTGTGCCCATGTGGTATGCATCTTAACCAGCAGGCCATCAGGATGCCCCAGTGTTTTCATTTTTAAGTAAATTTTTTGGTGTTCTCTAGGTTCATAGCAGGCAAATGTTCAACATGGCAGAGCTGGCAATGCTTGTTTACCCTGGACATCTCTATTATAGATATCTATCAAAACTGCTGCTGGTTTATAGATGGATTCCAAATCCTGGTTGTCTATTGATTTATGGCACTGAGATTCTAGGACAAGTAGCAACCTTGTTCTGCCAGCAGCTGAAAAGAAGGGGCCTATGGGCCTCAGCTGAGGGGGGCTAAATGTCAAAAAACTAGCTTTATCTTCCTCCCACCAATGAGAAAACCATCCCTGATAAGTTCTTAAGTGTCTATGTGAAAGTGATGGAGGGAAATGAAGAAAGCCAGTATTGTTAAGAAAAACAAAACTTGCTTTTTTCCTACTTGTCAGGGATTCCTCTGTGCGAATTACCATCTGGTTGTTGGGCATTAATTGCGCATAACTGGAAATTTATAAAAAAATGTAAAGTATTTCCCCTGACAGATATCTGTGTTGTCCAGCCGTTGAATAACTGGTCCACTTTACTAATGACTCACATTAAGACAGTGTCTCTAGCTGAAAAGGAAGGATACCAGCTGCAAACCAACAGTATGGATTTCTTTCTCATGTCTTAGACAAGATGTATACACCATGAGTATAAAGTTTAGCTGACCTGTTCATTGGCTTGTTTCATGGTTCCCTGCCTTTTCAGTTGTAACTGTGCTGAAAGAAAATCAAGGGATCATCAATTCATCCATTACACGTTTGCACACATATTATCTGTCAACCTTTAGAGGATTTTTCCAAAAATACAGTCAATGCTCTTTTTTTCTTAGATGCCTCTCTGGGACCCTTTTCAGCTGCATCCAGCAGCTAGTAGTAAATTTGTTACTCGATTTGAAAAAGTAGCCAATGTTTAATTGTGACAGAGCTATTACTATGAGTGCCTTATAGTGAATTTATCTTTTACTACTGTTACATATGAGAAATCACAGTCTAATTTGCTCAAACTTGCACAAAGCATGAAAAAGCAAAGTGGCAAGTCAACAAATGTTGTTCTATGTGTGCTGGAGGACCACAATTGTCTATTAACATTTTAGCAATTACAAATAACTATTCAAGTTTTTGTAAAAAGAAAGAAAGAGAAAGTTAGAGAGTATGTGTGCATGTACAGTCATGTAAAAAAGTAGGACACCCCATGAAATATTTAGTTCTTTTTTAAGAAATATGGACATATCAATAGCCGATTTTTCACCACATTGGTTTTTCATTGGGCAAAAGTTGTGGACAGTACTTGGTACTGTTTTTGGTATCACCTCTGTTGAGGTTCCATGCAAGCTGAGCCGATATTAAAGGAAAACACTGCAGACCACCGATTGGCTCATTCACTGCTTTGCTCTCTCTACCATGGCTCCCTTGCCTCGCTTGACCACCGCCGTGGTCTCTCTCTCGCTCACACTCTCTCTCTCTTTTTCTCTCATTTTTTTCAAAATGAGTCAGGAAGCCTAACTTTACCTTTAACGTTATCAAATAAAGAGAAATGTCCTCCCCTCGTCCTAAACTGATCCTAAATCAATAATAGAGTATTTCCTTGTTTCATGAATGAAACGGTACACAAGTTGAAGCAGCCGTGATGTGTGTGTTTGACCAATCAGCAATGGTCATCCCTGCAAACCGTACCCCCACTGAGGGGGTACTATCTGCAGTGGAAAACAAAATCAAGAAAAGTACCTGGTACCAAAAGCGACTAGAGCCGAGCTGGTACCATGTAGTGGAAACACGGCAAATATCTGATCTTCTTTCAAACAATATCTATAGATAAAGATGATGTAATTGAACCAAAAACAATGAAAATTTAACTTTGTTATCATTTATTTAACAAAAAATGAAAAAAGATACCAATTCCTACTCAAGAAGAAATTAGGACACCCTATGCCCTAATAGCTGGTGTTGCCCCCTTTGGCTGAAATAACCTCAATTAGACATTTCCTATAACTGTCTACCTGTCTCTGACATCGACTGGGAAAAAGTTTTTCCCACTCCTCCATGCAGAATTCTTTCAGCTATGTGATGTTTGAGGGGTTTCTTGCATGCACAGCCCGTTTCAAATCACCCCACAGCATCTCAATAGGATTAAGATCTGGGCTTTGACTTGGCCATTCCAGAACTCTCCATTTGTTTCTTTTGAGCCATTCCTTGGTGGATTTACTGGAATGTTTTTGGTCATTGTCACGTTGCATGGTCCACATCCGCTTCAGCTTCAATTTTTGGACTGATGGTCTCACATTTCCCTCAAGCACCCTCTGATACAATAAAGAATTCATAGTGGATTCTACGATGGTGAGCTGGTTAGGCCCTGCCGCAGTAAAGCAGCCTCAAACTATGACATTTCCACCCCCATGCTTCACAGTCGGTATGAGGTTCTTGTGCTCAAATGCTGTCTTTGGTTTGCGCCAAACATGTCTTCTGTTACTGTGCCCAAATAATTCAACGTTGGATTAATCTGTCCAAAGCACATTGTTCCAGAAGTCTTTTTTGGCAGCAAGTGTTTCCTCCTTGCACACCTCCAATGAAAATCAAACTTGTGCAGTCTCCTTCTATTAGTAGATGCATGTACTTTGACATTAACTGTGGCAAGAGCTACCTGTAGGTCCAGTAATGACATTTTAGGATTGTTGGAGACTTCTTTAAGGATCTTGTGGTCTGCTCTTGGGCTGAACTTGCTAGAACGGGACATGACCTGGCCATGTTGGCTGCTGTTTTAAAAGTTCTCCACTTGTAAATTATTTTCCGGACAGTGCAATGGCTGATTTCTAATTGGTTGAAGATCTTTTTACATCCCTTCCCAGACTCATACACATCTACAACCTTCTTTCTGAAGGTCTCAGAGAGCTCTTCTGATCTCGTCATGGTGATACCACTCACTTCAATAATCAAGAGCAAACCAAACTAAATGTTGAGATTTAAATAAGACAGGCTCCTCCAAAATCCTCTCCAACGATGTTCTAATCATTTGCACCCGATGTGGTACACTTGATTCTAATTTTTTTAGAGATAAATGTGAGGGTGTCCTAACTTTTTCCTCACAAGAAATTTTAATTTCTATTAATTAGCCTACATTTTACAAATCATTTTTAAAAGACATTTCTTGAGTTTTATTTGTTTAGTTATATTAAAATGAATTATGTTAAAATGAAGATCAAATGTGCATATGTTTAAATATGCTGAAAAAGACAAAGGTTTTCATGGGGTCTCCTATCTTTTTATATGACTGTATATGTCATTCTTGGGTTAACTGGGAGGTTCAGAAGCTGTCATGTGCCATTCAATAAAACATCTGTAGTGGGTGGTGCCCATTTGATAAACTCAATGACCCACTTTCCTGCTCAAGGGAGTTTCAACATCATACCCTCCTCTGTGCCAGTAAAAACTCAAAGCAAAAAAACAACTTTTTTAAACATATTGAAGTGTTCCTCTTATTGTCATTTCTGGAAAACTGTTGGCTTGTACACTTTTCTTCATCTGTTATCAGGAGATTTTGTTTAGAATACCTATCTGAGAAGCCAAGCCAGACTAGTTCACTCTGTAGAAGTCTGAATGGACTTTTGAGACTGCTGTAGCAATGCCCTTGAAGGCCTTTGTGGCTGTCCTCCTTCACGCTGCTTTATGAGAGAGTACACTGTGTTGTCTTTATGCAGCCTTCCAAACTTTTAACACCACTTTTGCTGTGGTTCTCAAACAAAGCCTTTGAAAATGGGAGCCAGCCTTGACGGTAATCCTGGGAGTGAATGTACATTGCAAGTACAGACATCACTGAAAAGGTGCAGGCAAGTGGGGTGGAGTATGATCTGTTCATTGCATTTTTACCAGCTGCTGCCAGCTGTGATGAATGATGACTACTCAATGCTTCCTTGGAAGTTAATCTTACAATAAATGTTGACGTGCATTTTTTAATACAATAAAATTTCTCATTTGTGTGAACTTCACGGTATGTAGACTAAGGGAAATCTGGTTAAGCAAGAAAATTGCATAACTAGTACAATCCATAAAACAAAAAAAAAATCAAACACTTGAGCTGATACATTTTCATTTCCTCTCTATTATGAAAGATATATCTGTTTTTCCACATAGAAAAGAGCAATTACAGTAGCTCAGTGTGAAAAGGTGAGATTTGGAAACCACAAATCCCAGACAGGATTCCCAGCAGGAGGACAGTAAGAGACAGGCGGTAAACTAAAAGACTGTGTTAAGAACAACATCAATGAAAAACACCTGTTATTCCAGGTTTATAAAAAGACCGCAGCAAAAGAACAAAGTGGTGTGATGGGAGTACTTCTTATAAGTGTGGTGTAAACTGAAAACGACTCCACTCCACCATCTGAAAAGATCATTTTTTGCCTTCTTCCCGCTCTAAGAATTTACGGCTTCTACAGTATGACAATATGTTCACTGTTTAATAAGCACTGCAGAAACATCTGGACTCACCAACAGAAGCACAGTCTGTCCATAAACGACTGAAGACGTGATAACTTAGCTCTGTTTGCCTCTATGAGGATGGGGATGAATTTTGTGCAATACTCTCTTACAAATACTCTTCCAGGTTTCCCAAAACATCTGAAACAACTGCATGCCAGGACTCATTTAGTAAATTAGTCCCTTAAGTGAATAAGTAGTGGTCACTTGAGCTACACAAATAGTAAACAAAGGCAAATGTGAAACAGCAATGTGTGGACACAAAGCTGAGGGAACCCTAGCTAGGCAAATTAAGTGCTACATTAAACTCAAGATACTCTATTTATATGGTACAATCCATGCTGTTGTGGTCTTTCAGCATTATTTACACTTTGAGCTGATATGCCAATAAGTTCACAGTAAATGAGAACCACTTGGGTTAATCAAGTAACTGCCAGCCATGAGGAGAATGGACGCATTATCCTGCACAAAATGATTTATAATTAAGTGACTCATATTCTCCATGATTTAGGAAAAAAGGTTGTGCTGATACACTATAACTAGAAGAGTAAAATTAGAATGACAGAGAAAGAAGAAATGAACGATAACCCTCTCTATGATACTGGCTCACAAAACTGAACTATCAAGTGATTATAACAGGAGGTGACTCTGTGAAACTGGCCATAATTTATTGCAACTGGAGCTCATCAGAGCCTGATGGCTTAACTTTAAGGCTTTTCATATAGAGACCAAACCAGCCTAGCAAAAATCAAACAAACACTGCAAACATTTTGTGGAGTCCACCAATAAATCAGCTAAATTCAGAACAACCCAGTGGAGCATTGCAGGCAGTTCCTGTATTTATTTGAACCCAACTACACCAAAAGAAAAGATGATAATCTGACAAATAAATAAAAGAGATGGAAATTGAACACACCTGTTAATATAGTCCCCCCCCTTCCCATCTGACAGCTAATATGGCTCAGCCTCAAATATCCCATGCATAATTCCTGTGTAAGAGGGAACAGTCACTGGCATTTGCACTTTGAAATATTTATTTTTGTAGCCTTGGGATACAAGAAGGCTGTGAGTAAAAGGCTGCCTGGCTAAAGAGGCACAGATTTACACGAGTGAGATGGATTTGGACAGACAATAGGAAAGAGGGACAGACTTGAGGAGCGAGACACCCTGCCAGAAGGAGGAAAGAAAGAGCTTTCATTGCTCTCTTTGAGGTAAAGTTAATAGCCTTCATACCGACATCAAAGTTGGAGGTCTCTTACTTGTCCAGGGTTCCTTTGTCAATCTGTTACACTGCAACGTTTGCTAGTTTTGTAAAAATGGAACACTACTAATGGGGGTTATGATTTCCTTCATGCTAGAAATATGGAGCTCTAGCTATGGACCGTGTGTATTTTAACAGCTATATAATCACAGTAAAAAGAACATTAGCCCTTATATTATAGTAATGTAAAGAAGGATTACCTTATCCCATTGCAATGTTAACAGTGTTGCTGAACAGAAAGCCCTTAAGACCATTTAATACAGTTTTAAAAACACAGGTGCTGTAATAACAGCTCATAGCTTCTCCTAATAGTAACCCTATTTTGCTCAAATAGGTAGAAAGTGACCACACCGATGTTGTTTACTATTCCATGTAGGGTTATAATTATTTCTACTGTAGGGCTATTTCCTCAATATAGTAACCTTTTTTAGCCACCTGAGGGTGTCTGGACCACCACTGTGGTGTCCCAATGTGGTGCAGAGATTCATGGTCACCAAAGGATGAATCCGAATGACTCTGGCGATCCCCTGACTTTTCATCTAACAGCACCAGCAGATCAAAGTCCTACCTGATGGATTGGCACAACATACTATATAAACATTTAAGATTTATGGTTCCCAGGTGATGAATCCCAATGACTTGTGTGATCCCTGACCTTTCCTCTAGCACCACCATAAGGTTGGCCTCTGTGGTTTTAAATGAAATGTCTCCACAACTATTGGATGGATTGTAATGAAACTGGATTCAGACATTCATATTCCCCTTGATGAACTGTAATAAAGTGGGTGTTCTCTTAACATATTCATCTAGAGCCCTCATTAGATCAAAATTTTAATCTGTCCAATACTTTTATTTATGATCAAATACCCACAAAATGACATTCCCACCGGTCTCAGGTACTTGTGTTTACTGGTAATTAGCAAACATCTGCATTCTAACACACTAAACCAGGAAGATGACCATGGTAAACAGTATAGCTGCTAAACATCACCATCTTCAGCATGTTGCCTTGAGGCTGCTGGTGTTAGCATTTATTTTGAAGCACCCCTGTGACTCAGTACAGCTTCACAGAACCACCAGCATGGCTCTAGACTCTTAGTCTTGTTGTTATATGTACAAGTTGAATGAGTAAAAACAAAAAGAATACAGATCTGAGTACTATTTCAAAACACCCAATAGTTAAACCAAAATGGGAGACAGACTAAGGCAAAGAATGTATCTCTAGTTGAGATTTGTAACTGTGTAGGCATTTAAGGATTTCATTTTGGTCCCATTTAAATTTTCTAAAAGTCGCATACATTCTGCTACGTCTAGATGTCCATCTTTGTTGTTCGGTGTATCACTTCCCTTTTTTCATCACTCACTTAAGCTTTCGCTCTCCTTCTGTCTGCCTTCCTCTAATCCGTTTTACTCTGCCATCATTCCAGATGTTCCCTGGTGTCATAGGTGCTTCATAAATCCTTCTTTTCTCCTATCAGACATCATTCCATCTTCTCTCCTCCATCTCTTCTACAAACCCCCTCCACCCTCTCAGTAATCAAACCTCACTTAAACTGTCCCACCCATAGGTATCCTTATATCAGGACTTGCTGAGACGGCATGTTTTCTTTAGGAAATGACTCATAAATTAGAGGAGCTCCCAGGCTGGCTGTGAAAGAGCCAGACAAGCATACACAAGGGTCCCTGATTAGTGTGGCTGGGAGAAGGGCCAGACAGGCCAAGGCTGCAGGACCGATTTAGGACCATCACGGACTTGAAAGAGGAAAAGAAAACACATTGATCACATGGCACTAGCTGGGTCATTCTTAATAGCTGAGGAGCTGGGATGCCTGAGCTACCACTTGAATGGGTAAAGCGTTTCCTAAGCACCACTTAAAATGTTTTCTTTTTTTTGAAACAGGATTTTTTTTTTCTTTTAATTACAACTTTTGGATAAAAACCAATCAATCCCCGTCACCCTAGGCTTCATAAACTCAGCAATGTGAGATTTCTTAAGGTTGCATTACATTTCATAAAGCCACAGGAAAATATTGCAAGTAATGATGAAACACTTAGTTTAACTTATCAATTACTTTATTAAAAGAAAATCAATGGACAACAGTTTCAAGTAAAAATACAAAACATTTCCCATTTACAGCTTCTCAAATGTGAGAATCTGTGTGTTTCTGTCTTTTATATAAGTGTGAATTGAAAACTTTTGACTGTTGGTGAGAGACAGAGAATAAGCAATTCAAAATTTTAATACAATAATCTTTTTATGCGTATTGGTCTTTATTTTTGACATTTTACACACTAAATGACTAAAAGGAAGAATAAGTGATAATGAAAAGGTTTGATGCAACCCTTTTGGTCAGGGGGGGATGTAGTGTGAATACAAACTGCTACTAAAAGAGCCAATGGAAATGTACATCTGAAAATATATCCCTCTAACTCAGACATTATTGCCATGAGCTTCTCTTTGGGCTCTGGGGCACTGGTGTGTTTTTTTAAAAGACAGAAAAGGAAGAAAAGACAATTTTCTGCTAATATAACTAAGAGTCACTCCTCCTTTAACTCCCCTCAGATGTATACTGACAACAACAATTTAAAGCACAGTCTAACTCCTTGCATTCATCAAACACTGGTAAACATGCCTATTGGGAAGAATCTGTGTCCAGGAGATAAATACCAGAAACCTTTATATGTAGTTGTAAAAACAAAATCTACTGATGAGTTATACTAGCACTCGGATCCTGGACCTATTTCAACGTTAAAATAGGCTGTCCATTGAGGAAAACCAGGATGATATGCTGGTGCTTATCCAAGTGTTCACCCTCAGCATAGTTTATTGAGTGATGATAACATCAAATTCTGGGGAGCAGACACTGTGCATCAAAGACTGGCTACATTTCCAGAATTTTTCAGTTTGTACATCCAGTAAACATGGGGGCACATTCTGAAAAGGAAGTCTGTAACGCTTTGTTTAAACCTGCATTGTCTCTTTTTACAAAGTTGTAGCATAAATAAGTTCACATGCCTGCACTCATTCATGTAATCTAAAATACAATTTCGATCCAAAGCAAACATATTCTCTATAAAAAGGTATGTTAGAGGCCATTGTTCTCATTCTGACAGCCGTCTTCACGAGCCGCATATCGGTTTCAACAGCACAACTTAAGACAGGTAATAGAGTGTACAAGGAAGCACAGGACGTCTAGGCTGAGAACTAACAGGCTAATAAAGGTTATTCAATTACGTCTTTAAACTGAGACACTTAAAAGAGGAAATGACAGCCTTCGAAGAGGGACTCCAATAACTCGAGGCATCTCCAGATCTTATCAGCAAGTCTCGGCCGCTCTGACTAGTGAGTATCTGCAGTCACACAGCCAACAGCCATTAACACACACATTCACTTACACCTGGATGTCTGCTCTTCCTCTCTTAAACCATGTACACAGCCTGCAAATGCTGAGATTTTACAAATGATGCCGGTTCAGTTATTATGTCTTAATGTGAACGTGTGAACTTGTGGCTGCTTAGTGGGTTATTAAGAACACAAGGTATTTTCCACACTCACACCTACAGCCCTGAACCAGCTTAGACTAATTAAAAAGTTTCATGGGGCTTAAGACATACCAACTGCATTGGAGTTTGTAGTTGTGAATGAACTAACGTGTTGAAAGTGTAACACACACACAAGAAACCTTTGCAATGATCTCAAACCAATAATTTATATGGACAACTACAACCTTAATCTGAGCAGACATTCTACTCAATGTGTAAAAGACACCTAACAAAAACAACCAATGAATGTCCTGCAGTTTTCCATTCACATTTTCATTACAAGAGACAAGGGGATTTTAGTTGTGAGAAGAATTTGGGTTTATGGGCAATCCCAAAGGATCCATAGGGGCATAACAGTTTATTTTAGCACATTCTCTTGGGGGTAACTTCTAACCCGCTGCTCAGACGGACATAAATCCAATTTGAGTACATACTGAGCTATCAAAAAACAAACAACACATTTAGCACAAGGCACATAGGTGCCACACATCAGTGGGTCAATCAGCCCAACAGGATGCCGTCCATCTTTATGACCAAACTTTACAGAGAATAAAAGCACACTCACTAAAACATTCCTGGCTGTTCAACAAGGTATTCAAAACTTCAAGTCAACCGTGTTTCTCACATTATGAAATGAAGTCTTTTTTTCCAGGAATGCCCTTTAGAGCAGACAGCAATAAAGAAAGATGCAGAAATGTCTGACCCTTAAAACACAGACCTATATTCAGAGTATTTCAGAATGATCGGGTAACGTCTAGCTTTTGGGACAAATTCACTCACAGCAGACAACAGCAGAAGCTGTGTTTGTGTTGTAACAGGGACATGAGTTTGAATCGCCTAGTGCTCCATTCCCAAAAGGACAAAACCAAGGGAAGAGAACAGTCAAGCCCTGAGGAGAGTCCTGTGATGACCATTTTCTCACACAGTCAGTGAGGTGCAGAGCAGCTGTCCCTCACTTACCATTAACTGTCCCAGCCAGGTCAGGTCTGCTTTCAGCTGCCAAAAACAAAACCCTGAGACAACTGACTGGCAAATTAGCATTTTATAGTCATGGGTTGTAAGGAAGATACAACAGAGAACATGTTAGGAGGTGGAGAAGAAGGTGGGCGAGAGGAAGTGAAGAGCTTTGACTTGAGATGCAGCAATGACAGTCATTGTCATTCATACTGTTGTAAAGGCGTAGCTGAGTGTAATGAATGTAAATGGCTACTAAAGGACACATCATTTACAAAGGAAACTGTAACTGATCATCTAAGGGTCAAGGTAAATATTGACTAAAGAAACTGAACAAAATATGTATAACAGGCTAAAGTTGGCTACAGCTGGAAAGACTGAAGCTGATTAGCAGACTGCCAAGGAAACAATGCCTGAGAAAGTGGAAATGCCACGCTGTTCCCAGCACCTGCTGAGTGAGGTCACTAGTATTAAAGACACATTTCAACAGAAGTGAAAGAGTCCATCAAAAGACTGTGAAAAAGACTCCCTGGCAGCCATGTGGTAAACAAAACATTCACCAGAGTAATGGATTAAAGACACTCACAAAACAGAGTGAAAACAGGTGAAGTGAAATAGAGAGAAATAGGCTATTTAATGACAAACTATGTTACCTTCTGAATCTAAAAGACACCACCCTGATACTATACCAGAGTTGGAAGGAAATGATCATCCTCTAGTCCCGGCCAAACCTGAGCAAACCACTTCAGCCATACTATAGTGTATACAGTATTCTCCTGCTGAGACGCAGTGACCGCCAAAACATCTTGAGAGCTGTGGGAAAGAAAACTGAGTTGAACTGTGGAGGAAGGCCTTTCCATGTCCGGATTTCCCTGAAATATCCAACAAAGATGAGCAGAGCATGCTGATATACAAAAGATGTTGCAAGGCACTGGCCAGCATAACGGCATAGTGTAGCCTGCCAGATTTAGAGTATGTTTTCATCATAACTGAGAAAAGAAAAACCTAGGCTATAAAAACCCAGGAGAAGTGGCTAAAGACTTGAAGGTGGATTTTTGCAACAATTATTTGATTTCTTAGAATTTATCATATGGATGTATGAGCTATTAATAACTGAGGCAAAAATACTTCATATGATTGTTGGTTCAGGCATAAATTGGCTATTTTAGGAACAGGTTTGGTTTAACAGGTGCCAACATGGCTTATGAAAGGTATCTCGTGTCTTTTCTTTTTGGCAATTTTAAGCAGTCTGCACTTAATATTTTCAGTCAGCATATTCAAGGAATGTAACTTGCTTTTCCTTCAAAACAAGTTAAATGATGTTTAAAAGTGTGTCCATGGAAAAACTAATGGAAAACTAAAACAAATGTACATTATTACTCTCAAGACAGGAAATAACAGAAATAATATCACCTGAGTGTTAAGTCATCAGGTCAGATGCCACCATTAAACATCTAAATGTTAAATGGTTTTATAGGGGCATCGTCACCCTGATAAAACTAGACCAGTCTTTGTATTATTACCTCTTGAAGAATGAGCATGAGACAATAGCAGAACTCTTGACCTTTTTGTGGTTTGGAGTGCAATGAAACTGGACATGAAAGACCCACAAAAGAGAAATATTCAATGTTTTGTAATCTTTGAATCAGTCAAATTAAGAAACATGTTACGTGCAGCAAAATAAACTGAATCTAATTGTAAAAGCTTGCCCTCATGAACATGAAACAGTATCTACAAGAGGAGACATGATAACAGCTGTAATTTATAGTTGTGGAACAGATGGAAAACGAGACTACAGTTTCACAGGAAACCAAAACAAACATGCCAACAATGTGCTCTCTCAGTCAGCGACAGTAGGTTTCAGAAAAATTCACCATTGTTCCTACTGAAATGGTGCAGATAAAAAAAAAAAAAGACAGTGATTCAGAGCACAGCTTTGTCAACACTAGTGAGAAACTGTTTCTTCAGGTGTTTCACACTTGTCATTTAATGAGAAAAGTGTGTTTGCCACTACCACGGCAATAGAAATCATAAATCCGCTTTATTCAAAATATTTTCACAGATTAGTATTCACTTTCAAAAGTCAAATATAAAACACTGATTGTAATCAAAGGCTTGTTCACAGTAAACAGAAAATGATTGTTATATACACACATACATTTTACATAACTTATCAAATTTCATAAACTGTACAATATATCCCTTCAAACCAAAACCAACAAAGACACCAGTTAAACTAGGACCTGACTTCCTGTTCCATTGCTACCACCTGTGCATACAGCTTAAAAATGTTGTACTCATTAACACACACACACACGCACGCACACGCACACACAAGGACAGAGAAAACTCTCAGCCAATGTGAGGAGGTGGTGTTTGTATAAATCTAGGAGGACAAGTCCCTGTTGATCCCACCACACCCACTGGCTTCCTCTCTGAAGGGCCTGGAAGGTAAATAACAGCAGGACAGAGATCATTCTGACTCACTGCAGCGCGTCTTGACCACAAATGCAAACACGCAAGCACGCGTGCACACACAAACACACACGTCACATCAAACCGAGCGAGTTGTTATGGCCCGTAACCATCCTCTGACATTCTCATCACCATCCCCTGCACAATCTGACTTCCTTCATTTCGCAAGCCTTGTAAACAAACACGCCAAACACTAACATTGCATAACCAAAGTGGCAACCCTATCCAAATGTCACCCCTACACACACACACACACACATGCACATTTGTCACACTTGTCCACAATGAGGGAGAAAAATATGTAAGTGCTCCCCGAGCTCTGATCCAAACATCCGCATGGTTCAACAATAAGGCTTGCCCAATTGCCCGGGGCAAGTAAAATGCCACGTCGCACTAGTAAATCTAGCAACTCACTTGCCCGATCGGTCGTCATCATCATCATCATATCATCTCGTTCTCTGGCACACACACACACACAACATAGCCCCTTCCCCTTGCACGCATCGGAGACTATTGGCACGCGCCGGTGGCCAATCAAGAATTGAGGAGGCTAGTAGTGTGATGCGTGAAACTAACATCCCTCAGGATTATGTGAGCACTGTCAAAGAGAGGAATCAGTGGAGCATGTAATTTTTCACTGCCATAAATACCCCTGAGAACGAGAAACATTAAAGAGGGAAATCAGGAAGCTTGGAGTGGAAGAAATGGATCTAAAAAGTGTATCTTATCATTCTATATTTCTGTCAATGATTTCTTTTTTCCCCCTCTTTTCCCTCACTCCCTTTTTCTCCCTCACTTTCTTGGCCAACAGGTCTTTCCATCTGTTAGCCAGCTGGTGAAGGAGGAGGACTGGGGGGGGGGGGTTGGTTGGAGGAGGAATGGAGGAACGGAGAGGGGAGGGGGCCTGCTCCACCCGGCGGTTTGCTACTCTCAACAGTCTAACTTTCTCCCAGTGACTGTAATGACTCTTCTGTGGGTCTCATTAGGGCCTGACCCAGCACTGGGTTCACCTCCCTAAATGATGTCACATCCAGGCCACAGACATCCCAGTGTTGAATACAGAGCACTGGAACAAATCACTGACATAATGTTGATCCATATTGCTGTATTAGTTTTGTGTCACAGGAATAAAATGACAAACTACTGTAAGCGCTGCCTGCAAAAACCATGACAAAAACACATCACAGGATAGTTCAATCAGGCTGTCCAAAAAGAAAAGCACACACACACACACACAACTTGGCTAACGACTGTGACTTGAAATGGCTCTAATAAAGGCATCAGTTACGATTAGGCTCTTTTAAGATGCCAAAGTAAGCAGCAGGGTCCAGCTGAGTGGACGCCATTGGGCCTGTGTCAAAATGTGTCACTCGTCAGTCTTTTCTTCCTCATCCTCCTCCTCCTCCTCCTCACTCTCTCTGCCTTCACCTCTCCTCTGACAGACAGGTTCAGAGCAGGTCCGGGGTCGACAACATGTAACCTGACCCTGAACAGCGCTCGCTCTCTCCCTCTAATGATCTTGGCTCACTCCCATTCCCAATGTTGGTTTAACCTGATGTTGATGGGCCCATTCCGCACATCTGAAACAAAGTTCTGTTCCACGAGGTCTAAAGTGCATCTAGCCTCTGTCACCTCACCTCTGCTGTCAAATGTGATTTTTAAGTAGCATCTTGAAACAAGAAAGAAATCAGGTATGTTATGACTTGCCGCAGTAGGCGAAACATATGTGGGGCATTATTACTGATACCCTGGCGACTTGAGTGTGTTTGCAAAATGTTAATACTTTTAAACTGAACTCAGTTTTTCCACACAAAGACCAGTGCCAGTGAATTATTTTACTCAAAGAACTGGTTAAGGGCTCCACAGTGATTATCATTCAATACATTTCATTCAATGTCCATCTACAATATCCTAATAAATAAATAGGACAAAAATACTAGAGATTGAAAAGGTTCCTTGACACAAATGCAAATGAGACAATAACAAAGACAATATACTGTAGAAGAGATACCACGAGCACGGTTGGTTGGTCGTTCTATCAGAAGCAGTTCCAGACCTGTATTACCATGGTAACCTTCTTAACCTTTAACCCTTGGTCGTGCTACACCTGTCAGCAAGTCACAACTGCACCGTGGGATCCCTGCCCCCAACCCCCCCCCTCCATTTTATCCTCAGTCTTGGAACAAGATTCAAAGACACCCTTCACTTGGTGCAACGACTCACCCAATGAAAAATTTTACTTACTCATTTAAATGCAAAGTGCCATGGCAGCCAGCATCATAAGACTGAATGCTTTAAAGTAAAACTAGTGGCTTCAGTAGGCTTCAAGTGAAAAGACATCTGAAAAAGAGTTCTGCCTCAAAGTGAGGATTTGCTTTTGCAGTGGAAGGAGAAATCCCATCAACACCCGACTTTGTGTCAGTCGGCCTGGCGTCAACTGTGTAACACCACTGTCGCTCTGTGCCTCCTGCGCATTTGTGTCCTCTCTCACGCTCCATTTTTTGTGACTAGTCAGTAATTGTCATCATAATTTAAAGGCCAATAAAAAAACGTCATCAAATCCACATTTCCCCTGCTGGACATGCCACCTTATCATGGGAGAGGGAACTTTGTGCTTCCGTGACCCTGGGTGCAATGCTGTCTGGATCATTTAGTTTCTGGCAGGGTCTCAGATGGCAAATTGGTCCCAGGCATGAGGCCAGACAACAAGCAACTGACTAACACCTACTGTATGACAAAGGGGAACATGGAGCGAATTACTTCAGTAAATTAGGAAACTTCATATTTGGAAACTTACTCCTTTTTCATGTTAAAAAATCGTAACAGAATTGCCTGTTAAAAATTACGTATAAGGTTGATGAGGTTTCTTGATGTAAGGCAACACCTATATTTAGTTGAAAGAAAAAATGAGAATAAAAAAACTGAGTTTTCCTACAGCTTAAGATAAGACATGAGTGATTCATAAGAGTAAAATTATTAAAACTAAGACCATAAAAAGCGGTAAAGAAAGAAAACCAACAACATAGGCAACAGAAAGACATTAAAAACACACAAAATTACAAACACTAGACTGCACATAGCGAGACAAAGGCCAGTTTGACTACAGTATGTCTACAGGAAGAGCGTTCTGCAGTGTCAGAACCACAACTTCAAAAGCACGATCACCTGGGGGCAGGTCAGAGATGTACACAGGTGCCTGATAGTGGTGTAACGGAACGTAGTTGATTCATGAGCTGTCAGGATCGCCCCCCCCCCACGGTTCAGCACGCATGTGAACCGCAGATTAATTGCAAAATTTAATGTCTTATTGGAGACAAAGTAAACAAACTGCTGTAGCTGTAACTGCTGTAGCTGTAGTCATGGACAGACAGTGTGTCACTAACAGGGATTTTGAAGAGCAACGACCAAACCAGCATCTAACGGGTCCGAAGTGACATCTGCAGACGTGTTTACATGCTGTTTAATGTGCTGCAGCTAATTAGCTATCTGACTGCTAACTGACGTTAGCTGTGCACTTTTCCCCGGTGAATGTTTGTTTGGACAAGACGTGTGTTCATGTTTGTAAGTTATAATCAAGGGTTGATGACGTGGCTGCAGGCTATTTTTTCATTAATTACCATGTTTAAAGGAAGAAGGTATCATGCCTCATATTGCAATTTAATTTAACAATTAAGTATTTAATATTTTATATATTTTAAGATTTTATTCAAACACTGGACATCTTGACTGTTGTTTTCATTTAAGACGAAAAGGTGAAAGTTCCTTGCTTTAAATGTTTTACAGAATAAATGGAAAGCATAGTTATATTTATCCCACTCCTGCTTTTTTTTTTGCTGTTCGGAAAAAATGATACAATCTGAACCGTGAGTTTTTGTGCAGGGGTCTATATGTGAAAACAAAAACCTTAAAATGAACCAAAACTTGATGGGAAGCCAATGTAAAGATGATAAGAGGGGTGCGATGTGAGTCATCCTGCTGGATACACATCTAATCTTCAGCCTTATCTTATGTTGCCTTTTCTTTTTAAAGAATCGTAGTGCAAAAAGGTGATGTAGATCTTGTGGTGGATAGATCAGCAGACCAGTCATGGAAAATGTGTCTCAGCACTATCTTTCCTATTACAGTATATTGGTATTGACTTCAGATATACTGTGGTTGCCTTCTGCATTAAGCCAAGAACTGTGTTTCTTGGATGTGATTCTTGGAGATGCACTTCGTTTCCCTCTGAAAATGTGCTGCTGTTTTGTGAATCCCCCCATGGTTCTCCAGAGAAAAGCAGAAGTACTCTGCATGGACAGAAACAAACCCAGATGATTTCTTAAGTCCGGGCTTTGAAGTTTTATGGTACTGCAGCTCTACGGAGCCTAGGAGGGCAAGGCCTAGACTCGCCTGAGTTGCATGAGACAACCATGGTACAGACCACCATTTCATATCAATCTACCACATGCTCTGGACATGTGCAATTGGTCATTAAGTTAATTTGTAGCTAAGATGTGTTTTTAGGGCCTGAGTCGAAAGAGAGAGAACAACTGGTGGTAGCATGGGCCATTCACATTATACTGACCTCATCTCTGCAACCCCCCCCCCCCCAAAACAAACACATACAACTTTTGCTGCCTGTCTCCTGCATCCTATTCAGACTCTGTTGGGTGAAAGCCCTAAGTCTTCCCTCATTCAATAAGATGCCTGTCCATTCCAGCTGAGGTTTCCATGTCTCTCCAAACACAGAGAGGCTAGGTCAGAAGAAAAGTCCACCAGAGAGAAATCCCATCTGTGTCCTCATCCATTCTGCGGGTCTGGACATGAGCAAACAGCTTGCTTTCACCACCCTGGCAACCCTTTTCACTTCACACTGGCAAACCATTTGAGTCTACACACACACACACACACACACACACACACACACACACACACACACACACACACACACACACACACAAGCAGGGTTCTGTCGATACAACCATCACGAATTGAGAGAGATAAACGTTTAAGTAGTTGCACACAGAACGAGACTTCCTGGCTCTTTGTGACGCTGGTAGCAAAGCTGTCTGAGAAGCTATAGGAAACCCCGTTTTCTGAGCAATGGACAGATCTATGGACCGAGGTACTGTGAAAAACATTGTGTTTAAATAGCAAGCCTTCAACTATAGCGCAATGAGGATATATTTGATGTTTGCATATGGTAATCATTCTACTGAAATAAAGGCTTGGCTTACAAAACTCTTTAACATGGTGTATTAAAATAACATTTAAGATTTCAAGATAAACATAAATGAAAGTAGGTGTGGTCTAAACTCAGTATCTTTTCATCTTCAATATCGCTCTCATAACTTTAAATGTTTTGTTAAGAACATTTAAGAAACAAAAGGAGCTTTGAAAACGCTGCCAAGCTATTGTTTTGTCTAAAGTTGCCTCCGTTATTTTAAAATGTAAATATATTTCCGTATGTTTAAGTCAGACCTGGTCAAAATTGAATGTAACAGGTGCATAATTTGTCAGTGGTCATTACACTTCATGACTGTTTCTAAATGCAAAGGCTGCCTCCTGCTCAGTTCAAAGCGTCATTCCTCTTTCAATTACATGTCACATAACACAGAGCAATGCGATGGGAAAGTTCAGTCCTCAATTGGGGAGTTTGCTTGGACAGATTGGACAAATATTTCTTTTGTGTGGTCGTCTCCTCGCCTCTGTTCGCCCCTGACAGCCACAGAAGAGGGAGTGAACAATCCAAACTGCACTACATTATGGGCTGGGTGGCTGCTCTATCCAAGACACATGGCTGTCTCTCCAGCTGCCTGTCTGTTTACACTTCACCGCCATGCCTTAGGTATCAATTAGGTTTATGGGGAAAAGGAACTAATACTATGCACAGGCAGAATTTAGATTTCCGCTGTAGCTGTACTGCATCTTTAAAGTAAAGAAGGGTTTTCACTAGGGGTGGGCAAGGTAACGATATTAGATTGTGAACGCTTAAAATGTCTCCACAATCTGCCTTTACAGAGAGGTTGTTGGTATCATGCTGCAGTGTACATTGTATAATATCAGCTCTGTGACGGAGCGCAGTCTGCTAGCAGGAGGCTGGTAACAGCACCAACCTGGCTAGTGCCTCGTACCACATCTCCAATCTGCTGAAGTAAATGACCTCAAGCCAAAAGGATTTCAGGTAAAAACAAGCTCACAGCAGAGCAAACTATCTGCACGGTTCACATCAGCAGCTCAAACTGTTTTTAACAGTAAATTCTGCAAAAACAGCAAGCAGTAGTGCTTGTTTTATGCCTCGCTGTTAGCCTCCCACATGTCTGAGCATCGTCACATCGTCAGCTCACCAGTTAGCTCACAGATTTGATGCTTGGTAGTGTGTTTATGAAATCAGCAGCAGTTTCGATGTCCTGCTTAGAGGCTCATCTGCTAACTAGTAGCATTAACTTCTGTCATGCTGCAAATAAGCATGATGACAGCTCTGGTGTACTGTGTTGGTGCCTTTTTTTAAACAGTGCACATCCTGCTAGTTATCCGAAACGACACACTGACACTTCCACACAAAATAAACTATTTGCTTTTCAGCTGTGAAATTAGTTTGGTTGTACTGTTAGTTTGGTTTCCCACTGCAATATCCATTTTAAAAACAAGGCCAAATAGACTGTCACTACTTTTTAATGCAGCTGTGCACATCTGCTCATTTATTTATGGGAATGTTTGTGTTTTAATGTAATTTTATGTGAGTCTTTCATGGGTGTATGTTTTTATGTTGTTTGTGAGCCGCTAACCAAAAGACAAATTTCTATCATTATGTGATAGACAATAAAGTTTTTTAATCCTGAATCTTAAGTACCGTTCAGTAACTTGCAAAATAGTCTAAAAACCAACATGAAACAGAATGGTGATAATGGTGATATTTTTGCCATATCGCCCAGCCCCAGTTTTCACCTCCTGAGAGAAATGCATGTCTTGATAAATTGCAGAAAAAAATGAAAGGTGATGAGAAAAGTACAAACAAACAATTTTAACTTTACTGTTAGCATTTAAAAGGGTTATTAACTCACTACCCTAACTGGTCTAAAAAAAGAATAAAACCAAAGAAAAGAGAGCACCAGAAAAAGACTTAATAAATTTTATGTCAACTACTAAAATACTTTTACAAAGCTATTTATTAAGCTATTGAACCATCTGATGTTGGTGATCTCTCTCTTTGTGGTGCACAAAAGGATCCTCACTAAGGGTTAGGAGAAAAGGTCTGTTTAAAAAGCTACTTTTTTAGAACAACTATTGTTTTTGCCATCAGTTAGGAAGACACTTGTACTTGACACCTGCATTCATCTACTTTTGATTCTAAACAAAACTCCAGACACTTTGAGACAACTTCAGATGTCTTTTGCACCATATGGGGCCATCTACAGAATCGAAGGCTCTGTAATAGCACACCAACTGCAAGGACAAACAGCAGCCCAGACCACATGTTCCTGTAAATCAAACCCCGACTGCTCTTCTGTGTCAGCGTCTGACATCTAGCACTAAAAGACCAGGTGATACCATTATGATCACTTCATAGTCCTGCTTCACAGACAAAAGTGGAAAACCTGACCAGAGAGGAGAAACACATTTTGGAGAGGTTCTTTGGTAGCCTGTGGTACACCCAAACAAAAAAAGTTCTGTGTGGTCATTCACGTTGATACTTTATTTACTTTAAGGGAAAATTTGACTTGACACATGTTCCACTAGAAATGTTTTAAACCACCATCAAAAAAACTTGGGCCATAATAAGCAAGCCATGCAACTTGACCTCAAGTTTTTTTTTTTTCTGTCAACCTACAAAGCCAAATGGAAAAGTAGTAAGTTGTAAAAGTACAGTGGAAACCGCTTATAGTGATCACGGTTACAGTGATCAACCGCTTATATGAATCAAAAAGCTCGGGACAGAATCATTCCTATACAAAGACTGTTTAGCCTAAATAATTTGCTTATAATAATCAAATAGTCCGCTTACAGTGTTCATTTTGGGTCTTTTCATACATGAAAACACATGGAAAAAAATTAAAAACTACGTTAACTACGTTTTTTTTTACTTGACTCCCATGATACACCTATGATATGTACTTAGCGGCTGCAGCACCATTATTGCCTCGCGGTAACCCGTCTGCCTCCGGTTGGTTACCTGAGGCTGAGGCTGGTGCTGGTACTGCGTGTACATTGAAATCATGACAGGAAAAAGAAAGTCATTTTCTTCAATGAAAAACGTCTCTTTGAAGCTTATGACAAACTGCCAAAAACAAGCCAACAAGATGCAGCAGTGAAACTGTAGCAAGATGCACCAGCGAAGCAACAAGCATCTGAAACAGCTGTACTGCATTTTCAAAGTCAATAAAATTCAGTAAATATTGAAGCTATCCGTTTCATTACTTTATGTTCATGTAATAAATATACAGATGCCAATTAAATGGTAATCTGCATGAGAAATAAAGACAAAGAAAATAAATTTGGTTATAATAACCATCTGCTTATAGCGATTGATTTGACGCGGACAGATGTGATCACTATAAGCGGTTTCCACTGTATTAGGATAAACACTCCAGGTCATGGTTTTGATGATTGGTAATTTCCTACCATGTGTATTTTTAAACAAAGTGATTTACAGTATTCATAAATGTGTTAATAAAGATATTAAGCTTTTCCAATTTGTAAGTCCTTAAAAACATTAGATTATTCAAGTGACAGGGATAGTTGATTTACTGTGCTTCATCATTAATCAAAGCTAAGGCAGCTTTAAAAATAAAGAAATTACAGACTTTTTGGTCTTCGCTGTAGGGCACATAAAGATTCAGGCATGTCAATGCTAAACAATCTCGGCAGCTTCAAATCTGTCTTTGATAAATTGCAACATCACTCTGTAACATTCTAAGGGGATGCACTAAAATCTTCACAATCAAAACAGATTGTGAAAGACAACCTGTGTATACTTAATCTTGTCAACTGCCAAAGTTATGTATTTAAGTGGACGCTGAGCTATCCTTACTGTACACTGTGTAACCAGGGATTTTCAGTCTTTCAGCAGACACCAGACATGTGATTTATAGCAACAACAGGAGATTAATGACCAGAGCTGGGCCGGAGATCAACATGAAGGCTTCTACCAACTAGGCATGTCATCAGAAACATTCCAGGAAGAGAGTTAGTCTCCTTAAGCAACATCATCTGTGCCCTCTTGTGGAGTGCTGGCACAGTTCAACTTCCTCTTCACTCCCCGCATCTCCCTGTAAGATCAGAGGCAAAGACCACAGCTGCTGGCAAGATAGCCTACATTTTTCAAAAGTAGGGATGCACCGATCTGACTTTTTCAGTCCCGATACCGACACCTGGGCTTTAGGTCTCGGCCGATACTGAGTACGGATCCGATCCAATTGTTTAATTAATAAGCTCACACAGCTGTGCCTCACTGTGTGCAAGAGACTGGGGTCATTCTTTTACAGTATGTGTAAGGCAACATCAGGCTTGACTTTGCTTTCCTAGCAGTGCTTTCCTAACTTTGTAAAACAAAATGTAACAAATAAGCATATTTGTTTAAAATTATTTGATATAATCATGAATTCATGAGTGAGTGATTCAAGTCATTTGTTCACAAGAGGAATGGACTGTGTGGAATCCACCAAATATACAGCTGATTCGAGTTGCTAATATTTAGCTGCAATGATTCAACAACATCGGTCTTGGACTGCAATCCAGATATATGACATTATCTATATTGATATTATATGTATGGGCTTACATTTAACGTTACTGCACGCAGTGCACACACACAAAACATTAGTGTTTTGAAAAGAGGACAGCTATAAGGATACACTCACTGAACGGAGCGCGTGTGTGCGCGTGTCACTGCAAAACAAAAAACATAGACAATAAAAGATTTTCTGGATTGAGTCAAGTGAACCTACCGAGAGGTGGTGTTGACCGACGGCAGCAAGTTCTCTGTCAGAAACTTGAACAAATCCAACTTTAAGGCAACTTACAGTAATGCTGAGACCTTATATTTTTTACCGGGAGGCTCAGCGGTGCTAGAGTGACGGTGATGCGACCAAGAGAGGAAAGCAATCCTGGAGCTAGCCACAGCTAAATAATCAAACGGAAACTCAACTTTTATTAGTCGCTTGCTTTGACATAACCACCACAGTTATAAAGTAGATAGTCAGGCGATTTTTTTAAATTCTATGTTGCATTGGATTCAATTAGCGGCAGAGTTTTGCCGTTACATTTTAGGCCACACACAACTGGTTTTCTATCAGCAAGATTACCTACAATAGTCGGTCTTGTTGAGGCTACACCGGTTCCCTCAGGACAGCTGCTATTTACTAAAGATCAGCCGAGATCAGCCCCATGTCACCGATACCCTATCCAGCTATTTGAGTCAATATCGAACCCAATATCCGATATCAGTATAGGATTGGTGCATTCCTATTCAAAAATTATTCTAATCTTCTCCTCTTTTCTCTAGTTGCTCTTCTTTCTTTTCTCCCCAAAAACCACCAGCAAGACCCAAATACCTCTCAGCTTCATGGAAATCTATCAGAGAAACAAGTATCAGCCCCAAACCCCTCATTGTTTGGCGTAGACTTGAAAAAGGCTCTTAAACGTCAGCGTGCTGTATTCATAAACTCAAGTCCAACTATGAGCTAACCTGTCACTGACATCATGGAGGAACACTAAAATTGCTCGGTTATCAATGATTTTTTCATTCATTCACTGGCCTCCCACTTGAGATGAGCCAGAGTGTGACATAAATATCAAAAGCAATTTAAAGGGGGATTTTACAGGCTTCTGCCCCGAGATGATGCAAGAGACAAAGGATGATTCAGTCTGATCCTGTTATGGTTCCCATTAGAAAGGAGATCAGAACAGCCAGTACACAGAAGTCATCGGCTGTAATCTTGAACCAATCTTCTTGTAATAAAACATTTTATGGCTCATATTTAGTTCCAGCACTGAATAATTTGATAACTGCCTCTTTTAGGTTGTTAATATAAACTTAGGAGGTCTCAAATTAATGGACTAGCATGGAGCTTTGCTTAAGTAAGAGGTAAGAAAGGCTGTAAAAGTAAGCAAACCCTATCGGTCATTGTTATGACAACTAGTGGGATGGCCTTTAAGACTACTGTATATGCTCTCTATAAAAGACCCACACCGGGCTATATACGTTTTATATATCTAGTGATGACATTTCTATCCATTAATCACATCGTTGCTTTGGATGCCAAAGTCTTCCCCTCTTATCCAATAAATCCATTTTATTTTCTTGTTCGCTCTTGTGCTGACACCAATGAGATCATTTACCATCAAGTCTGCCTGCACGCCTACCATACATATTGTACAGATCACACTTGTGGGTTACAGAATTTCACATGATTGCACCATTTTTTCATCCACTGCTCTAGATCTTTGTGGTCCCTACCTAATAGGAGATGAAACACAGTGCGGCTGCAAAATTGTTCCAAAGCCGGTGGGTGAGGTAGCCTTCCTGCTGTGTAACCTTCTGACACAACATTTTCTTTTGAGTCAACTCCATCCCGTGGTTCAAACAACCTGCTGAGGGTTTCAGAGGTACTCAAATTTGAATAAACATTGCATTTACAACCTTTAGATGAAAGTGGCCCTGAAAAAAAAGAGGTTTTATGCTGTCCTTAGGGTGGACATAGTGAAAAAACAATCTGAGACAGCTGGTTTAGACATCCAGTAATTCTTTGTTCAAAATAATAAAACTGAAAACCCGGAAAATGGAAAGCATTTTGTACAGCCAGAACAAAAACACTTATGACTCACGGGCGGAATTTCACCCTAGCTCTGCTGTAAAAAAGTGCAGGGAATTCATCCTCAGTATGTTGATACTCTCAACATCTTAAGCAAATCATGACAAACTCCGTCGCAACAACAAATGTGACTTGTTAATGTTCTGGTCCATCCATCATGCTTCGGTTCAACCAGGCTGAAGCTAATGTATCATGACCCCTGAATAATTCCACTTCACATTGCAATGCTGGGAAATTGAGATCAGACTTTTGGCAGCATTAGTCTTTGATGAGGGGAAACAGCGTCATCTTTTTGATTGGGAAGGAAGAGAACCAAACACTTCCAATGTTACTCACACAGCGACAATTAAACTGTCCTTTGCCATTTTCCCTCCGATGACCTACAAGCCAGTGGCCCTTAACCATCATCAACAGACTGAAGCTAATGCTGTTGACAGGTATGCACAAAAAGAAAACCACCGAAAGGCAACTCATACACTACTGCATACAGTACATGCCAACTAGGGGACATGATACACCAAAGAAGAAAGGAGAGAAGAGAGAGACGGAGCAGCAGGTGTGAAGCAGCTGAAAGCCATCAAACTTTTTTGCTGGCATTAGTACAGACATTCTTTGGTCTCCTGTGGTCAGATATTCACTTGAGGTTATTGAACAGAGCTGATCGCGCAGCTCCTCCCCTCCCGACTGGCCAGTAACAGCATCATCACTCAGTCATACTCCACCCTTCAACTGCACGCTGTCCCTCCGAGCCCTGATGGAATAACAAGGACACTACAAAAGAGCCTCTATCGCCAAGTCAAATGATTCAATATTATTTCTACAGCTCACCCAGTTTTTGTGTTAGAAGGTTATCTGTGGAACTTGTGATTGCGATTGTTTAAGTACTTAAGAATCCATTACAGTAACAATGGAAGGGAAGGAAAGAGCGCAGACGGACAGTGTTTAAAGTTTAAATATCACTTCAAAATGAATGTGTCTGCTCAGGCAATGGGCTCTTGAATGTTGTGCAAGAGAAGAACATTTATACAGTGGTGGTTTATGGTGGTAGTATGGTTTTGCTGAAGCCAGACATAATCAAGCCGCAAATGTGTCCAAAGTGATTAGCAAACATTTAAAGTTCATTCAGCTTCAGCAAAGAAAATCAATCCTCATTTTAGTCAAGGCCATGGTACACGCCTATCATTTTATGTAATCTGGCAGGCTAGACTTGACAATTTATTATCACTTCATCCCTAAAATCTCTTCATCCAACATCCCACAATTGTTTGTCTCTTGTCTTCAACGGCGGGAGGTAACATGACAATGCTTTTACTGGAATATGAATCCAATTAGCATCTGTTACGAGAACTGAATGTTGGTTTAGTGTTCTCTGATCTTATTTGATTGGTCATGGCAAATCCCACAGATGAGTAAACACACAGACTGCAGCATCTGGATTGCAATCATATCTATCACAAAAGTTTTTTCTGTTAATTTAGGATATTCATGTACAGAAAAATCAGCTATGAGTAATGTTTTATGATTGATATTTGGCATAGTGACAAAACATTATATTTGCTACACAGAGTGAATGAAGGTGAATCTATAAAGCTGAGTGAAAAGAATCCACATATCCATCTTGCTCAGCCATACACCAGCAGCCTCTGCCAGAGGGCTTTGATGAATGGGTGACAGCACAAAAAATATTCTGGCAGCCAATTAGAATAAAGCAGCATGAGAACGTGTAATAAATCACAGCTTGAGTAAAAAGCCATGTGCGGACTCAATAAATTCACGACAACTATATATATAAATGAAAACATAAAAGTGCAGGGATCCGGAGGGATTGTTGGCACTTTTGAAGAACACGATAGTGAAACCATCAGTTCTGTAGGCGAAACAAAAACCAAGTGTAACTACAGCAATGGAGATATTGCATGTTATCCTGAGGGGGCTTTAGTTGGGTGTTTGGAGGCGTAGGATTTTTGACAATATACGTATCATCAGGTTAGCAGTGCTTTTGTGTCCCCGCCACAATATTTTAGTTTCAATCCACTCCAGACGTGAATAAAACATATCAACTCAAGCAAACATTTCCAAGACGCAGTGCACCATGACACCAAGATTAGATCCTCACATTTGAAAGAATAATAAGACTAATATGAGCACGAAGAGTCCCTGAACCATGAGACAGGCACTGAGTTTGGATGAGTCATCTGACCCAGGTCTAAAGCCTCACCCACCACAAGGCCTGCCAATGTGTATAGCACACATACAGCCCGGCCTGTGAAAATATCCCCAAACGTCTGGCGCACTGACCACATCATGGTCAGAAAGAAGAACCATAAATTAGTCTGTGAAAAAGAAAGGGAGATACAGACAAGACAGCTAAGACTACCGTTCTCACATACCGATACTGTCTCACAATTGAACCTTTAAGTGCAGAGTACTCCAGAGACTCCTGCTGTGACTCTTAGGGAGATTTGACAGAAAAGCTTAACAATCAGCCAGAGATCACAACAGGATTTCTGTTTATCCATCCACTATGTAATCCTTCTGGATTTGCTGAACAACTCTTTGGAGCGACATTAAATGCATGATGTTCCAAAGGATCATACGAGCATTTGCTAATCCCAGTAGTGATCGTTTTCTTTCAAGCACAACACACCAAAGGGGATGAGCCATTTTCATGTCACTTATAAAAACTGAGACTGACATTTAGATCTTTATGGAAAAACCATTAACTGAATGAATGCCTGCACTACTGTGTTGTTTGCAGTTGTAAAAGGGAAGGCCAATAAACTGCCACAGCAAACAGCAGAAAATTTTAGAAAAGCTATTCAGCTAGAGACATCATAACACTTATTTAATACAGACAGTATGTCCGTCAACACTTCTCAAGTCAAGCCAAACCTGCTGTAACAGCCTCAACTATCCACACAACAGTGATTGATATCTTCTGGTTTACAATGTTTAAAGTAGAGATGAGAGTATATACATCCTGCCGCTCGAGGGTTTAAACAGTTCAAACTTGGATTCTGCCAAAGGATTAGAAATGTATGCTTAAGATTTAAGACATAATCTTAAAATGTCACACAAATAGAGCTGAAAAAGCTAAGTAATCTTACATTGACATTAGATTTACATTTGACATTAACCATACATTTTAGAGAGATATAGCTTCATGACATGTTATCACAAGCAAAAACTTGTGTGTATGTAATGCAACTACAAAATCTATGTAAGTTAGTTTAATGCTATGGAATAACATAAAGTTCCTTAAGTGATTTTTTTTTTCGTGCTCAAATACAGCAGGACAAGCGCAGACTCATCAAACTGACGGCAACAATGGAGACACCACACAACATAGCTTAGCTAAGTTTAATTTAGCTTAGCTTAGTTCAGCTTCAAAATACCCTCTCTCTTGAACTTGAAACTTTGAAATACTCCGCAGGTCGTTACGCAACACTTACCGCTGTTTTGAAGGCATTTCCAGGCTCCTGAAAGAGTCTTCTGTTCAACTGGAGCAAAAATAAATCGTGTTTCGCGGAATAACGTTTGAAATCCGTTTCCCAAATTGCTCAGACAAACGAAGATGGTAACCGGAAGTGATGGCTACTTAGGTTAATTAACTGAGGGAGATGTTTGACCTGTGGAGGGAAGTAGTATGACTTTACTGCGTCCAGTTAAGAAGAAAATGATAAATATGATGATTCACTATGATGAGTATGATGAATGACCTTGAATGAGGCATCAACAAAGCTGAAAATATATTAGGCTATCATTTTTCATACATACAGTAGCTAATACGGGCTCATAGTTGTACAAAATAAGCAAAGTTATATTACTCCTGGTTGCTATGTCTGGTTTAAGAAACGTAGTAGCAATTGCATTGGAAATCCTGCACTTAAGTTAAAAATATTTATTAAATTCTTTATTGTGGAGTACATGGAATATTATTCAGTCCAGCTGGATGGGACAGTCTCTGGAAAATTTGGACATTTCCTCAAAACAGCAACAAGATTTATCAGACAACCTGTGCCCTCAGGGTTGTTTTTCTGTGATTTTCCAGTATAGTTGTTGATGCAGAAGTCCACTGTAAACATGATGATTGTTTGTGAAGCACACAAAGTGGGACGACATTGAATCAAGCAGGATGAGGAGGAGTTATATCACGCATTCAAGGTTTAATACATCAACAATACATCATAACTGACAGCCCTTGTAAGGCTTGGAAAGACATGACACTCCTCTGGTTGAATCATTTCAGTGTAGAGGTCAGATCCAAAATGGCAGGTCATATGACGCCTGGGTCTGGGACTTAGAAAGACTTTTTGTGCCACATTGTAAAAAGAACAGCTGTAAAACAAACCATGTCCACACATTCAGAAATCGTATAGTCACAATTCAAACCATTTGTTCTCAGAGTATCATGCCAAGATTTAAAGACTCATTTTGTTAGCATTCAACAACCAATCCCAAGACTCTGGATCCTCTGAAGTGTAATGCCCACTGTTACCCAACTTCAACTGGAGCATACTGGTTAAAAAAAGGTTGAGACACATTACTAAAAACAGGGTATTTGGGGCATCATACAGGTTAAAAATTCCCAGCCAACTCTTTTTTTTTTTTTTTTTTTTGATGTTTCTTATTAGTCATCAACTCTCCAAATGCTATGGGGTTATTAAAATACATGCTGAAGTTTTGGGGTAACAGTACACCCAATGTTTCAGTGGTGCAGAACAGCTTAATACTGGCTGTGAACATTAGCGAGTCTGTGCTGTCAACAAGATGTGAACCCTGGATCAGCTCCACAAACAAAGACACGGGACAGACTTATAATGTTTATTTTTGCTTTTACTGCAACTATGAACTATGAATGTTTATCACTACACATTTTTAGTGAACTTCTGAAGTGGAACAGAACTTCTACTAAGGCTTCAAATAATTGCACAGAACAAACCTTTAACTTTCATAATGATGACATACTTGAAGAAATTTACAGCTGAGGAACAGTGGAGGCTGATTTGATTAGCTTCAAGAGAACAGGCAGTTCACTTCAGTGAACACAGAAAACAAAATCCAGATTGTTGATCATGTTTTAAATTACACTTACCATAAAAAGCAGCCACACAAACCTCCCCCGGTGGTTCTGCAGAAGAGTCCTGATGAAAACGTTTTAAAATGGAGCTTCTCTCATAATTATACATAGTACTATTGTAAAGGTGGTGTAGCTTGAAGTACAGTAGTAGCTATTTATTCAGATTGCTTTCTCCTTATTTTATAGTCAGAGAAATTTATAGACATAAACTGTTTCTGGAAAAGTTGATAGTTAGTGTTCCTTCTCATTATTTAAAAAGCAAGAGAGAATAGTTTGGGTGAGAGAGAGAATTTTCCAACTCAAGATCAAAACATTGTGACCTATTTCTTATCTTATATCACAGGTACAATTTTTCCAAAAAGCTTACCAGTTTTACAAACCTGCACACACATTCTGTGCACATACTCAGACCCAATCTTACATACACACACCGTTAGTCTTCTAGATATAGCACATTCTAACCATATTGGAAAATTTCTAGCAGCAAGTGATACTGACTTTATATGCCTTCAAAGCATAAACCTCTTTCACCATAGATTTATTTGTGCTGTACATGTACGTCAGGATAATTCCCAGTCTGTTCAGTTGTAAATTAAGACCTGGGTCAGTCTGCTGACCATTGATGGTGGTCCAGATCTCCCAGTAAGTACAGTGATGTCTGTTGTATTCCTGGGTGGCCCTTACAGTTGCTTTGAATGGGCCTGGTGTATAAAGACACGCAGTAAACATACTCCAAGAAAGTATTGGAGGTTTCATTCTCCAGGAAGATTCTGATAATGATATGAAACTTAATCTCTTTGATTCTCAATAACATAACATATGTGACTGATAAATATATTCAGTGGTTTTAACTAAATAATTCTATATATACAGCTAACAATTAAAAATTGGAACATTAGTGTATTTGGCATAATCATAAAGGAGTCATATGGCTGTAGTCTGAAATATGATATTGCACAAGTTGTGGAGAAAAAAAAGCATCAGTAATGGCCCCAGCATTTCATCTTTATAAGTTGTGACATACTGAGACATTCACAGATACACAGAGGGAGGAAAAGCATCAGAGAGCTGTCTTTGTGTGACATCTGTGGCAGTAACTTAAGTCTTCATCTTCCAAACTGTTGTGCGTCTTTCCAGAACTCCTCATGCCTGGATATTTTGCTGACATAACAAATGAGGAGACATATGAACTCAGAGAAAATATTGATAATATAAACGGAGTTAGCATGCTGGTGATCTGTGGAACAACAACACAGACAATCATACTCCTGACTGCTCTCCAAAAAAGTGAAAATGGAATATGAAATATGAAAATCGTAATATGCAATACAAGACATTTCCCTTTTCTGACAGGAAAACAATGTTTATAGTGATATAAATTATCTCAAGGCACCACTGGGACTTCATTATGCCATGTCCTAACCACATCCCTCTCAAATGAGCAGATTATGTGTTGAATACGCAGGGCATTAATTCACATACCATGTTTTACAGGATGGGGTTTTAAGTGATTAGCCCTCTCACACATCCTTTTACAGGAATCACCCCGAGTGAAATGAGACTGGAGATCTGACTGCGTTTGTTGACCACATCCCAGGAGACAGACTCAAAAGCTGGCATGGCTGGGTATACCATACCACAAAAGTCAGTAGGGTTCGGATAGATGGATCAGACTGTGTCAGGCTGGAGGGTGTATCCACGGTGTGTGTGCGTGTGTGTGTCTGTCTCTGGAGCTGACGTCGCCTGTGTAACACTCAGACAACCACAGTTTAACCAACACGTGCCCAGGCAAACACACAGGAGCAATGTAGTCATGGTCAGAACAGATTTCTATGCCTCAGTCAGCACCACGGTACGGGTGAGAGGCACAGAGTTAGATGGATCGTGTATCTGGGAGAAGACGGGATTAAACAGACATTGTTATGACAATTTTCAGCCATTTCAATAATGACTTCAGTGTGTTTTTAATGAGACAGGAGACAACTTTGAATTTAACTCCTCTTTTAGAGTTTGTACTGTAAGTTGAAATGCAGAAGTTTCCAATTATAAACGGTTGAGATACATATGAGTCAAAAACTGAAGGAGGACATGTGCACCAAATCATTTTTAATTCATATAACAGCATTCCTTGTTTTCCCTCCACAACTTCCTTATTTGCTAAAATCACTACATCTTTTAACAGTGCATATCAATAAACGCCTTCTTAATATATGTGTGCTGCCCTCACAATGTGAATATGCAGACTCCTACAAAAAGATTTTGTCAACAACAAAATGCATCTGTTTCTGGACTCCACATGGAAGTTCAATAGCATGCTATAGAGCAAACAAAAATAAATGTTATATTCCATACTCTGAAGTAATGTTTTCATATTTTATCATACAGTTACAGTACAATGTCTATGAAATATCTGTGAAAAAATTATACAATCTTTTTTTTTTCATTCATATGAATTATAAAAATAATTGTCTCTGTACACATTTAAAATGTTCAGTGGTTTGCATAATAGTTTGATTGGATCAGTGTCTCTGGTCTCTGTCACTATAGGCCTGTGAAAAATAAAAGACAAAAACATCAGTCTCCTAGAAACCAAAAATCACACACATTTAACCGCTAATAAGAAAAATAACTGGGGCAATTACTATAAAACAGCTATTTAATATTTGAACATGTCATAGACAAACATGAGGTGGAAAATGAGGCCTGTTGCTGCCCAGTGGAGGTTCCAACGACCATATTTCATAATAAGCTCTGGGACAGAAGTGACTGGGGTGACTTAAGCAGAGAGCTTTGAGTTTGGTTGCCGTGGCAATGCTCTGGCCTCTCTGATAGCCAAGCAGAAGCAGCCTGCTGTCAGATCTCTCTCCAGACTGGCACACTGACACTGGGAACTGTGGGCACCTCCACAGCCACAAGAAGGAGAACCGCAGACAACCTCAGACCAGACAGACTTTCTCCTTCTCCCAAATGTTGACGCTGAGAGTTGACGCTGTCTGCTGCATGTAAACTCAGAACCCAAGTGACTTAATGGAACTGGGCAACAGTGATCCAGTCTCCACACATGGCCAGCCTCCACCAATCGCATTTCAGAGCCACTGTGCCCTCCATTTAGCCTGTGAGGGTAATTGAATGGACCATAAATGAAGGTGGAGGCTCCTACAGTAAGTCACCCATTGGTAGTTATTTGGGTAACATGTTGTGGCTCTACAAATGAGGTCATTGACAGACATTGTGGCTCTCTCAACTTGAGGCAAGTGCCTACAATAGCAAAATGGTTAGTTTCTGGTGACGCAGATGATACAGCACACCATTCAGTGAGCTTTTTTTTTTCAGACTATGAAGCTACTAACTGAAGATTCTCACCTGAAAACACAGATCTCTTATTGGCATCTCGTGCACCACCTGTGAAAAAAGACAATGTGTCATGTAGGGCTGCGTGGTGACTTTTAAATACAGTAAGCTAGCAGTAAGGAAACTGAAGCTAATCTTACATTTTTCAGGACAGCCAACATGTCTGCCAACATCACTTATGTGTAGATTAATAATACAAAGTGACCTCAAACACTGTAAATAATTAATCCTATAAACCAGGTGACAGGTGTGTGATGTAGCATATTGATTTACTTCCACTGTACATTTTTGGAGGTCATTTACAGATGTGGGATAGCCACATCCGTAAATGACAAAGGGGATAGGAGTGAGAAAAATTTATTTGATCTCCATTGTGGTATGTGTGGTTGTCTCATTGTGGAAGTTTATAGAACAACAGGAAATAGCTATAGATCCCTCCCACCCCCCCATCATTTAGCTCTCACCATACACTTGGCATCAGTTCTAAGACATCTGCTGTGAAACTGGGAAGAGGGTGTCACTGAGCAAATGACATGAGCCCCATATTCATGGACACACATGCATGCACAGGTACATGAACAGGCTCAAATACACAAGCAAACCACAATATGTGGAACTTTTTGTTTTTTTTTACTTTCTTCACAAATGTATTGAGATGATTTAAATGTACTCATGCATGAATTTGGAACCTTGTTCCCCCTTGGGCCACTTTAGATACTTTTTTTGGTCAAGAGCTTTCTGTGCCTGAAGAATTAAGGTCGTTCAACCAGAAAAAAACATCTGAGCAAGCATGTTTAAGCATTACAAAATTTCTATGATTGTTACTCTGTTCCTCTGTTTGCAGATTATAATTTAAAAAAAAGAAAAATTGCCCTGTAAAAGACTGTACATCAAATTAGGGAGGGAAAATGCTTTTGAAAACAATTTTAATGTCTTACCCTGACAAATGCAATCACTCACACATTTCATACACACACACATACATACAAACCAGATTTCACAGTCCTGTGGGCCTTCTCTCACGCCAGAAAGTCCTTTGTCACGTTTTGTGGCTATTGGGTCTCTTTTTCTCTGTCAGTCTCTCTCTCCCCTTGTCTGAGCCACCTCTAATTCAATGTGTGGCTCATATCCTTTCTCAACATGCCATTACCATTGCCAAGCCTTAGAGCAGGCCCCCAGGGGCTATTAGGAAAATGTATCCATTCATTTTGCAAGATACACATTTGGCAAAACAACGACCCTCTAGAGGAACTTGTCAAGAAGGGTTATATTTCCATGTGACAACCATTTGCCTGCTTGGTCTTTTGTTTGACTGGAATTCTTGTTTCGTAACGTCAGTGAAAACTGTCTTTTTGAATCCCACATGCACTTGATTTTCAGTTTGAGTAGCTGATGCTGATACTTTGTTTACTGAGAAAACAAGGCTACACTAATTTGAGAACATTTCTGACTTCATGGCATAAATAATTTTTGGACTTCTTCATAAATCAACTGCAAAGTTTGCATTTTTTCCCCACTTTGGCGATTTTGGTCAGTCTGTTAGTCTGCCAATTGCACAGTTAGCCTGCCTGTCCATCTAACACGCTGGTCCAGAGCAAGATATTTTGACAACGGTAAGCTAGATTCCTATTAATTTTGGTTTGGAAATTTGATCAGGTCAGAATTTCCTTTTAACCAGCACTTCAGTTCTTTAGGTACGTCAAAAACTGATGGCTAGCTCTACAAAGAATTATGTGTATGTATGAGAAGATTGCCATTGTAGGCTGAACCTTCACCATTTTGGGCACTCCATGAGCATGACATATACCACCTTTAAACTAAAACATTGACATTACACATAACCCTGTATCTCCTATTTATTATCATCTTACCATGTAATCTTCTGAGCATATTCATACTCCCAAATGGATAAACCTTTTTTATTTTAATGGCCCTCTAGCCTTTTATTAAGCCCACTACTGGTGAGGATCTAAAAATAGCAAAAACTCTGGGTTCTGTTTGTTCTGACCTAAAGGTTTAGTGAAATGAGGTTGAAATACTATAAGTCACGTTCCATTCACACAGCAGGCCCTAAAAACTACTTGTCCTGCAGAAATATGTAATGTTTACAGAGGTTAGTTTTCCTTTGGTCCAGCTGTAGTATAAATTCTTACAAACATCTCATAGGATAAGAGACGTTTCACCATATGTTGACCAGTATTAAGAGAGCATAAATTTTACAGGTTGTTAGTGGACCTCTGTGAATTGAAAACTACTCTTAGTTTCATTCTGGCAAGCCAGATCATACTGCCACATACATTCATGTGATTTATGGACCAGGCCATTCAAGGAGGTCTGATCTAATTCTGTCATGTTCAAAGCCTGAGTAATATATAATATAGTAGTGTCTGTCTCCCAGCCAGACCACTACTATGACTGGATTTACAACATTCAAGGAAGAGCCATTCTTGTCTATCGACTGAATCTCGATAGAGATATATCTCTTGCATGATGCCAGGCAAGGAAATTTTACATGGAAACCTTTTCCCCCCTGTGAACCACTCTAGGATTTCACCCAATTGCAGAAATTTTCATGTGTCAGCTTTTATCCTTCATCTCAGAATTTTACAAGGAACACTTGCACATTAATCTTCACTTTTTAATAGATCTATTGCCACTTTAATACATTAGTCACTCACTGTGGTAATGTGGCATTACAGTAATGAAATGAACCACACATCCTACAAAGAAAAAAGCTGTGGCAAGGTAAAAACATTAGCAATTTGTCAAATTTGGGAACTGTGGATTCAGCTTGTTCTATTGAGTAAAAAATGAATCTGAATTAGAAGATGATAAATAATGAATGTAGAAGTTTAAAAAGAAACAAAAGATAGAAGGAAGGAAGAGTAGGTAGGTCACTTACTCTTGTCCTGTTCAGGTGGCTCCAGGATGTCACTGTCTGTGTCACTAGGAATATGCCAAGGCTGTCGAATGGCCTGTAATTGCTGGTAAAACTCATCCTGAAATGCCAAAGAGAAGAAAAGATTGGGGTCATGCATATTCTGTGTAGATAACAGAAGATAAATAGAGATGAAAAACAGAGAAATTAATTTTAATCAGACTGTTAAGTTTTCCATCTGTTCATCCCTCTGTATAAAGCACATGTCTTATTCAAGGAACTGTAGAGAATGAACAAAAAACAAATGTTAAAATGTATTCAATCCAGCTGAAAGATCTCCTTTAGAAATTTTAGATTATAGATCTACTGATATTACAGTGAAATGTCTTGACATTCAAAGACATATGTGTTCTTTCCACCCTATTTAAGGCTCTAATCATATTACATGGAAAGTTGGAGTGACCCCAATAAAAGGAGCAACAAGTCGAAAAATGATATTGCACAATATACCTCAATCAACTCACACACATCAGACATGGTGGTACTAAAGCCGTTTTTATTTTCTTATGTGCACCTAAGAAAGTCCTCAGGGCAAAGCCTGGACAAATAAATTGCTCTATGATCTCTACAAAATACTTTTACGTCTTCTTATATTTCAGTGCAAAAATAATGACCCCCATTTCTTTAAATGGCTACACAAGTACAGAGAGACAAAAAAATCAAAATTTACATCCTTTATTTCATTTAAATCCAGGATTTAAATAAATTCAGGATTCACCAACTCCATGACCAGGCTTCTTTTGGGGCCTACAGTAGGTGCTTAATAAAAGCAGATTGGGTGCACTGGTGTTTTGGATAATCTCACTAGGTGTCAACTAGCGTAACTGTCAGAGAATATACAGAGGGACTGCAAAATTCCTGCCCACCATTAATAAAACCTTCAAAAAAAGGTCTCATATTTAACAGCGCTGCTGTTAAGTAGATCATGAAAGGAATATAAGAAAGAATTCCCATTGAAAGGTCCCCTTTCATGCCAGACTCATTTTTCCACAATGAAATGATATCCTACTGTACAGACCTCCATGACTCTCCACTAAACCCCACACGAAGCATGTGTGTTTGTGAGGGAATGCACATGTGTGATATTGTGTGTTCTTGTGCTCTCACTCAATCTCTCTCTGTAAAGACTCATGTTCTACAGCCAATTTTACTTGGGCATTGAGCCTATTTGACGCTCAGCACACAAGTTCACTCTAACCATTATAAAACATTACAATAAAGTTGGAGTGATTTTCAAGTCCATGACCCAAAGTTTATGACCATTTTACCCCATGTTTTATAAACTGTGGGTGTGACTGATCTTTTTCATTGTTAGATATATATTACAAAATAAATAGCTAAAATATAATGTAGAATTTGATTTTACACCATGGCCACGGAAGATACTGTGTCCATTAAAGGAATAGTTTGACATTTTGGTAAATATGCTTATTTGGTCTACACTTATTTGTTTTCTTTTCTTACTGAGAGTTGAATTATAATACAGCACTCTCATATATGTCTATTAAATATGAAGCTACAGCCAGGAGACAATTAGCTTAACTTAGCTTAGCTTAGCATAAAGACTGGAAGCCAGAGGACACAGCTACCTTGGCTGTGTCGAAGGCAAACAAAAATGTATGAAAACCAAAGTGTAAAGATGACAGTTTGTGGTTTTACAGGTTTATGTGCAGGACTACATCTCAGCGGGGCACAGTGGTCTTGTTGTCACCACAAATTTACCAGGCAACCAGTGGACACTCCAGGAAGTCACTGTGCCCAGCCAAGAAATAATCCGGCACATACACTTTAGCACATTTACAAGCTAGTTTTTGTACTGATTAAACAAATGAGATATAATCTTGAGAGGTGCCAGTAGGTGGATTTTTAAAAAAAGTTTGGACAGATCGAGGCAAGTTGTTTCCCATGGATATATTAAAGGTAGAGTCAGTCATTCTGGGGAAAGATTGTTGATATTTGAACTAAACACCCAAACAAATTCCGCCCTCCCTTCGTGCTCCTTCAGAAGCTCCGCCCCCCAAAATTCAAGAACACGCATTGCCAAGGCACCAACCAAAAGAGAAACATGGTGGAATCCAGAGCGATGCGTCAGCTGTTGAGTCACTTATGTTCCTCTCACACATTATCACGGGTGGAAAAAAAAATTGTCTCGTGAGCACAACAGTCCGTCCACACGCTCTGCCTCTCTGCGGCTTCCCCACTTCTCTCTTGACCTACGTTAAGCGTCTCTGTCCACAGAAGCAGCCATCTGTCAGCTGCAGCTCCTGAGGAGCTGAGAGGATTGCGGCCGGCCAAATTGCCTTCATCAGGCTGACTGACAGCAGAAATTTACTGAACCAAAATAGTTTGCATGTTGGCTCCACAAGAAGAAATCGACAATGTTTGTATTTATTGACTCATTGATACGGTTAATAAGTTCAAAACACATGATATTTGTGTAATTTTAACAGCTGTCTGCTCAGATTAAACATGACAGAAACAGACTTCTCCATGAGACTGTTTCAGATTCAGTGTGTGAATTGTCCATGACCTCTCTCTCCATTTTGCAAGTCCTCCCTCACCATTCAACGGGTGCTGGAGACGGGAGACTGTCATGTCCTCACACAGACAGCTGCTCTGATGACTTCCTCCTGTCCACGAGCACAAACACCCCCCTACTGCTGATTGGCTCGAGTAGTGTTGTGAGGGTCGCTCCAAGCCAGTGTTTACATGCCCATTTACAAAGCCAGTGCTGTGTATGGACACCAGATTTTTTTCAATGCACACACAGAACAAACAGCTAGCAGACCATGAGGAGATATGCGCTGAATTTGACAAAAAGTATATTGAATTAAAATTGCTGACTTTACCTTTAAGGAGAGCCATTTCCACATGTTTCCAGTCTCTATGCTAAAGTAAGCTAACAGTTTCCCGACTGTAGCTTCATGTGTTAATGGACAGACATGGTTCTCTCATTTAACCCTAACTCAAACAGCACTGACACTCAACACATTATTTTCAGTTTCTCTTTTTTTATTTTCTATGGTATAGTACTGATAAAGTGACCAAAATGTCACCTGCCACAATGCAACTTTGCCCGACAACTATGCATTATTGCTTAACATGAGAAAAAAGTGTTTTTGATGACAATAGCATATATTTTAGCTTGGAGTCTTACCTCAGACAAGTAGGCCCGTAGGCTGGCTCCAAGGCTGTCTGTAGTGCTGAGTCCAGGAGGGGTGAGCAGTGGTCGGGGATGTGTGGGCTGACTTGTGGGCGTCACAGGGCGGCTCCGCGACCTCCTGAAGGTCACCTCTTTTTGAGCTCCAGTGTTAAAGGTGGAGCGTGTCAGTAAACTATTTGGGGTTAGGGGCCTACCGGGGGTTCTGGGAGACTGAGTCCGACCCATGACCAGGGAGGAGGACTTCGGGCTGAGCAGGGGGAGGCCCACACCACAAGGCTTGCCAGAGAGGCTGCCAGCTGGAGACTGGGGCCTGGACACCAGGCTGGGCAGAGGAAGTGTGTCGGGTAGTGTTCTGTGACGCAGGGGGGTATGGAGCAGACTACTGTGCGGATTACTGGTGCTCCGAGTGGTCATTTTCCCTACTTCTGCCAGCTTGGCCAAGTCCTTCTCAACCTCTGGAGGAAAAAAAAGGAGATAATTCAGGCAAACATCCAGATTTCATACTTGAAACCTAAGAGTCAGCAGCTACAGAGCTTGAAGGAGTGAATTGGTCTCCTCATTAAACTCCTTTTTCCCACACATTTAAATATGAATGTTATATGATTCCACTAATAGTAACTGACTTAATTTTTTATTACACATTCTCAGGGTGTTGTTATGAGGTTAGTATCATACAAGACTGATGATTCAAAAACTTTACTGAGCATTAAAGTGGGCGAGACTGCTTAGTTTAATCCTTCTTCTGGGCAATGATGACAATATTTATAGACCCTGTAAATTGTGGTGGATCCAGCTCCCTCTGTCAGAAAAGGTTCCAAGTTGATATACAGTAAGCACAGCCCGGTCATTTTTTTCTCGTGTTCCTGACAAAAACACATTTATTTGCCTCGCTGGTAGTCTCAAAAACATTTTTGTTTGTGAAAGAAGTGACGCGGCCAACTTCTGTGATCAACATCTGGATCATTTTTTCCACGTTTTTATGCTTTTGTTCAAGATCTTGGCAATCACGGATTCAACAAACCAGTCTGGAAGTTATCATTTGAGAGGGATAATTTCAGGAGTGACTCATCAGAAGCGAGTATTTCTGGAAAACTGTATATGTGTGACGTTAAATAAATAACAAAAGGAAGCTTGACAAGTATTTCATAAACCCTGACTTCCTTGTTTTCGAGCAAATAGTGCCTTCTACTATACAAACAACATTTTTCCGTGCAAAAATGTTAAACACATGCTCCTTTTCACTGACAAATATTCATTTAATATGCAAAACTGAAAACGTCTGCAGCACTACTCTCAATGCAGCTTTGGGACATTACTTAGCTGGTTTAAAATCTATTGCAGACTGTTTTGCACACCATCCTGCAGGGATCTAATACATTTAATTCTCTGACATGCATAAGGAGATTGTTGTTTCTGTGCTTAATCAGCTCTGATTGTATGGAGGTCGACCTTTATAGTGAGATACAACGCAGAGCACATACAGCTTAGTACCTCACCCATGTGTTCAATAACCTTATATGTGTACTGCCTGACATCGTGTCTGTGTTGCTTTAACCTTAATATATTGTACACATGTTACTTTCTAAATAACAAGAGGGAAAACTAAAGGTGCAGGTTACAGCTTGGCCCTTCTTGGCCTGACTGACTAAAAGCTAGAAGATAATTAACTCTGTAGGGTGTTCAGTGTGTGGCAGTGACAGGACTGCAGGATGTAATAATAAAGAAGCATTGTTATTAGGTTGATGGTCTGCATGAAAAACGGACAACAAAGTCTTCCTTGTGCTGAGGGAAAAATCTTCTGTAACAGTGAAATAAATACTATATACACAAAAGGAAAGCTGGAGTAAACTAAAGCTCCATATATGATTATTTCCCAGTTAAATACTTTAAACACCCACACAAAGTCCATCACGACAAGATGTTATTATTATATCGTAAACAGGATATGTTCATTAGCGATCTGTTCCCATAAAGTTGATATTTTCATCTTGAGTTATTTACCAGTATAATGATAAACACCACATGTTTTTGTTGTGAAAATCCTTTTCCCTTCCGTAAATGGTTGCTCCACTCATGATTTTATTGTAAACCAGTCGCTTCCCCTGACTTCCTGCCATTAATGAGTAGTCTATGACAAGCAGCTTTAGTTTAACAAAAGATCTGCACAATTGACAGTGTTTAACACAGAAATACTAAAAGCCATTTCACAGACACTGATATAAAATGACGGCTCCTTGAGATCAAAGAGGCGGAATCAAAATCCATATGGTAAAAACCTTTGATAGGTTTTGATCCAATCTTTGAGTAATAAGAAAAGGAAAAAGAACGAGGTGGGGGATGAGACAGAGAAAGACAGAGCGAAGGAGACATGAAAAAATGGAAACAGATCTAATCTATTAAAGTCTTTGATCAAGCAGCAGTTTCATATGGTGGGAAAGTACAGGGCCACAGCACGCAATACAACCATCACAACTCATGCAAACTTTATTGGGTCCTTCCTGTGAAAATAAATAAAACTGCTAATGACATGTCTGAATTACATCTGCTGTCCTACTACAACACAAATGTATATACAAGTAATTGTCCTTGGATAGATAAATTAAGTACAGCTATGTGCAGAAGTGCACAGTCCCACTGGGGCTGGGGCCAACTGAGTACTGGCCAAAATATGTCCAGACTAAGAGTCGAAAAGTATGACAAATTCTTAGGACTGTTACTTTTTCTTTAATCAGATATTTCTTAATGTAAATCTGAAAACTGTTGTCACTTTGGACCATATTTTGTTCAGACAAAGTTTTTTATATAACACTGCTATATTATGCAGTTTGACATATTTTGTTAAATGAAAACAAACGTTCATATTCCCCAAACTAAAAACAAATTAAATGTTTGTTTGGTATCATACTGACAGCAATTCCAAAACTGTTCGAATGATAGCATTAGGTAAAACTCTACTTTAGACATACCTGCGTTCAAATTAAGCAGTGCTGCGAAAAGTAATTCAATAAGCGGTAATTAATAAATGTGGATTCATTTTATCACAAAAGGCAGGCAAAGGGCGATTTCACAACCACATAATTGGGGCAACAATATAAGATGAAAAGTTAGGCTCTGAATCCAAATATGGAAAGTATTAGCAGCTAATAAAGGCTTGAATTAGCTTGTTGAACAGCTGCACTAAACCGCCTGGTGGGAGCCCTCGGCCTGAATATTCAGTAACTCAGTTTAAAACAACTAGAAATCAATGCCATCTGAGGACCTCTGGGGTAAAAGTTAATGTGCTGTTAACACAACAGCATGCCGGTCTATTCTGTAGGCACTAAGGCAACCAATGTATTCAGTGCAAATGTGCAGATGAGCGGAGAATACCATGGCAGCTGGGACCATTGTTGGGTGACAGTAATAGGTTCACCAAGTGGGACCAATATGCTTTAAATAACTCTGGTATGTGAATACAAGGTCTTTACACAAAGTGATGCTGTCAAAGTGGGAAGACATGCGTATACAAGTGGGTGACACATGATGGTAAATGGTGACATTCCCTCAGGCCTCCACTTTCATCTGATTCATAAACGAATACATACTTGATCATCATGACAACAAAAGGAGACCCTGAGTCACCCAGACGTCACTAATATCAAAGACGAGCCTTGAACTGCATTAGGAATGATTTCTAAAAATGCCGCACAAATTCCATTTTGTCTGACAAAAACCAGTCTCCAGCCCTGACTCAAGCTTCAATCACTTCCAAATGACTCTGTGGAGATGGAGTTATTGATTGAATCTGTCAAAGTTGGAGTTGAGATGAATTCGTGGCATGTGGAAATTATTTTAATTGCTTTTTCTATTTAGTTCCGACACATTTTAGCAAGGAGATCAGTTTTTAATTAACCAAGAAAATTGGCCAGCAGTGCATTCTTTGGCTGGACTCTCCCCCTCCCACTACTCATAAGTAACATTTTTCTATTTGTCTCTGTAGATCAAAGTGTATGTGTGTGTCTGCATGTTTGCACAGTGTAGACTGATATGACTTACCCAGACAATTAATCATTAAAGTCATACACAGACAAACTCATATATGTACAAAGGCGCAGCAGATGTATATGCACACCATACAGACTCTGACCACCAACACACACACACAACTGCCTACCAGCAAGCTGTTTGCCCATGTTCTCCAGCTCTTTAGAAAAGAGGGAGTCACCCAGTAGCAGGCCCGTCTGCCCGACAGAGCTCCCACCTCTCATAGCCTTCAGATCAGCCTCCCAGACAGCCTGACGCTAGTTAGCGAGGGGAACAGAAAAGAGAGAAAGTCACATTAGAAGAAAGACCCTTCAATTAACTCTTTATATAATTGTCAGCTATTGCTGGAAATATCTGAGCCATATCTCCTGGAAAAAAGAGGCAATTATTATTTTATAGGCTTTAGAAAAACACAAGAAACCACAGCAAGTGTAGATGAAAGCGTACAGCGTGCACTGCACTCTGTTTAGTGAATGCGGGACACGAGGCTGTCAGTAGTGGTTCGGGACATTTTTGTATAACTATCAGTAAATCTATAGGAGCTCAAATGCACACTAGTACTTCTTGGCAAAGAACCTGACAGCAGCAAACCTTGCACAGGCAGTTATTGAACAATAAATCAGCCAATTTGGATAGTTTCATAAACTACTGTAACACGAGCCAACTATATGGCATTATACAAAAATAAAGATAGTCATATTCCAAAAAAGGAATTCTAAAAAGGCAGATTTGATCGCTTATAGTTGCTGCTTTGGTCTATGTTGCTCTCACCGCTACCTGGCCAAGTGCATGATTTGGAAAGAGACCTGTTAGACAGACTGGGCTTTGCCAAGTCCTGTAATGGCAGCATGCCTAATCCTCCTATTTATTCCTTTGATGGGACACAAGTGGCCAGATGATCTGTTAAGCCAATGGACCAAGTGCACATGAGCTCCAAGCACAGGTGAGAAATAAAATCTGTCAGCCATAATTCCACCTCGTGTAAGTTTGGTTTACACTAGATAAGTTACGATACCTCTGATGCCAGCACTTACATCATTTGATGTGCTAAGCCTTTAATGAGAGACAGAGTTGACTTGACAAAGTGCTGACACAGACTAAAGACATTTTAAGGCTCTGGGAGATCTGGTGATATGCGCACAGTGCAGTCTTCCAGCAGTTTTTAAAGACAAACCTGGGAAATAACAGGCTACTCATTTTAAGATTTTCAGGATTCAGAGTGGGCTGAAAAGTCTTTTTCCGAAGAAGAGGTATAGTGAAAAACAAATGAAGTTTCTATCCTCTGATAAATGACTGAACATAATTCCCAGGGTCTATGGCATTGATCTTTGTGCCTGTCAGATACATGAGGCGTTCTGTGGCAGCAGAACCACAAATCCACAAGCCAATCCTTAATTACAGCCTTCATAAAGCAGCAAGGCGGGTTAAACATTACAACTGAATCCCCTCCCCAACTTTATTTCTTTCTCTTTGGTGGTATCCCCCCAAATCCAACAGCATGACATCATTTTGTCCTCCTCTCGCTCTAGGTCCTCTCAGTTCTAGCAAACAAGGCCACCAACAGATTTCTAGTTTAAGTTTCCCAAACACATTTCACAATCTTCATTACATTGTAAGTCATTATATAGTAAAGCAATACTACAGACCCAATGACACAGATATACTCTTATCAGCAACACCCTGAGTACACCATCTGCCCTAAGGCTCTTCTGTCCACTGCAGGAAAGACGATACTGTAATCAGGACCATATAACCCAGAGACTGGAGGCTACGGTTGGTGGTAGTAGTGTACAGTCCCATGACCAGGCAAACAAACAGGATATACTGAGTCTGCAAGCAATTCACCTCCTCAGATAACATCAATAAACAAACAGGCATTACAATCAAAATATGACAGTTGTTTTATCATGTCTCTGTGAAGTCATACATATTTACAGAGTCAGCTAGAAGACTGAATGTACAATGTCATAATAGTGCTGAATGTTAAAATAATGTTAAAAAAAAACATGTACAAAGCAGCAAGGCTCTACAAAGTAAGTTGGCAAAAACAAAAAGTGACTTCTCGATTGCACACTGAAACACAATGAAAATGATGAAAAGCTTTCTTCCTTCACTGTGGTTTAAAGCAACTATTGTCCTTATCAGAAACAATGTATGACATGAGCCCAAATACTGAGCCCAAAAACTTTTTTCCCCTTTGAACGCTTAGATCGGAGGCTTTAATCTACAGAGACAAAGAGATGAGAAGGAATGCCTTTTCATCTCCGAAATAAAGGCTTGCTATGATTTTGCAATTACTTACGAGTATATTAATGTCAGTGGTGCAAAACCAACATTGTATAATCTCTCTCCCAGTATGACAAAAAGTTAAAGACCTAAAAGAGAAAAGGGAAAAACCCTCTGGTGATGCTTCTGCCCAACTAACAAACATGGATCTCGTTTTTTGCTAAATTGATTCCACGTTGAGAGCAAACAAGACAGAAAGAGAGAGGATGGAAGTGTAGAGTTAAATATTTTATAGTCTGCATGTGTGCAGCTATACGTGTGTGGTCAGCGGTAATAATCACCACAATCTGGGGTTTGGTCCAACATTGCCCTGCACACAACAAGAGCTGTTCGGGCTGTGTGCATGCAGTCACAGACCTCAAACGTGGTTGGGCTGGGTTGGAGGTTTGAGCCCCTTACTGGCTTTTGCAAATCACAATTGATGGACTCTCTTGTTGTGGTTGGACCAGGAAAGCATATGGACCAATACACAGACACACACATACACATACAGGTGAGCAACGTCTCTCATTTCAAAATGATTATTTTAGGCCTTTAACTGGGAAATATGTCCTAACTTGGGGTTATTTGTTCCCGGGGGTGATGGGTGCTATTCTACAAGACAGTTTTTGCATCACAGATTACATTAAGAGTAGTTCTACAACACAAATGGTGCCGCTGCTAGAGCTTCACTAAACACCTTTTTCTGTTTCAAGGGTCAGAGTTATGGATCCAGCAACTATCTTACCAATAGCTTCTACTACATAAAGGGTTTTGGTGGTTTGACTCATCCAATGCTAAAGCGCCTCCTCTAGTAATGAAGAAGATGGAAAAATCATGAGAACTTAAACGTAACTGCACTTTTAAGAATTCTGGATGATTGACACTTAAACTTTACAAAGCCAGACTGTATCTCATGAGTTTAGTTTAATCTACCATGATTTTAATCTCAAAAATACTTGAAATGTGAAAATTGGAAGCAAAGACCTATTTATTACAGCCCAGCAAGTATTCGTCTAATAAGGTGTAAAAAGCGTTGACGTAAGAGTCAGGAAGAGAACATCCTGACAGATGGGAGCTCACATAAGGACATACGGATTTGATCTGCACATGAGGTAGAGAACATCGAGTATAACCAAACACCAACTTTTCTGATTTCATGGATTATCAGCCTTTCAAACATGCAGGGAGAGATCGTCTCTGTTATGAGCAAATGATCACAGGTCACTCGTATTGAGTCATTTTCTTGTATAAAACATGTTAAAATGTAAGGATGCATGCTACAGACAAGCATTAAACATGGACTCTGGGGTCAGAACACCTGATTTACTGGCAGAAATGCAGGGTAAGGCTGAGAAACAACTTACAAATTTCAATGTTTATATTTCCTGTCAAATTCTCAAATGGGTCGATCCACTAAATTTAACCGTAAGAAATACGGCATGCTGTATGTTTTCCAAATAACTGGTTTTACTGTTGTAGCCCCTCCTAGCTTGCATAGCCACAGGAGGATATGGGATGTGAGAGGTAACACTCAACTTTTAATGAGTTCTTCTTGTTTTGGCTCACAGCAGAATCACTTAATGGATTTTATGGACTGTAGACGGGGTTCTCAAGAGTTAGCACAGCCAAAAGCGTACAGGATACTGACAATAACACAGTTAGACTCTTATTCATACATGACAAAAATACGTTATATGACTGATGTCTATCCCTCAGTCACAAAAGGCCAACTGACGGAGGAGTTTAGTGTTATGCCAAAAGGAGTGCAAATGGGAAATGAGAGGAATGTTTTCAGGGAATCATAAAGTTCAATTAGAAAGTAATCAAGCCATAAAGTATGTTCTGCAAGAAATTTTCATGTGTGGTTGGATTGTAAAGTATGCAAAAAATCAATGTTCAATAGCTAGATTGGAATAGCTCTGCATCAACAATCACATTTACAAACAATCTGTTGCCCACCAACAGCCTTTCATCTTCAAACTAGATCCTATATTTAGCAAAGAGAAAGAAGTGCCATAACACAAATGGTTACAGTAGTTTCTTGGGTTCATAAAAGGTGATTTGCTTTTGATTGTGTGACATTTTGCAGTTAATTTTGCTAAATACATTTTTAAAAAATCAGTCATGATTCTGCAGTTTCTATACATGTAGCAGTTGACTGATCTGGTCTCAGTATGGAGAGTGCTTGTCAGAACAAATGTAGACTGAGCATGCATGATATGAAATGGTGACAATGTATGCACAGAATTAATGCAAACAAGTGTATTCACACACATTTTACTCATATGAATCTTATGCCAGTTAAAGGAGCTTGCTGTAATTTTTTTTTGAATGTATACACTCAAATAGTTTAAAATTCTCTGACTTTTCCAATGTATTAATTAGTGTATTAATATTATTCTTTACAATATAAACATATACAGTAAAATCAAAATAGTTTCCTGTGCTGTCTACTAAACCTGAAAATAAGAATACTTGTTATATGGGCTTATCCTAGTCATTGTAAATGGTATATAATGTTTATATGGGTCAATTTCAATGTCAATTTCAACTGCAACTTCAATAATTGCATCTCTGAAACACTCTCAAGGAAGGGGGGGTTATTATTCTGGACTAGAGATTAGCAAAATTAAAATAATCTTAAAGTAAAACCTCACAACTTTCTTCGAGTTGAAATAAAACAGTAAAATGGTCTTGAACTTAAAGTGTATTGACAAAAAGATCAATACAAAAACAAATCATCACTTTCACCATTCCTTCTTCTCTGCCTCACTCGTTGTATTATGACAAAAATCAGGGCACACATACATGACAAATTAGCAAAAACCACTAATATGGAAAATCTGGAAATCCTAAACAAAACTTTGGAGGAAAAAAACTGCACTGCAGCTACCTCTGCTCTAAATCACAAAGCGTCTCTCAGAGGATAACCATGCATGTATCACTGTGGAGGTGTGGAGAGCAGACTGGTGCCAAATATAAAAGCCATACAGTGTATCAGCTGAAACTCTGCCAATTTCCCCTGGAAACAAAAATAAACCATCACAACAGCTCTGCCTTGTATCACACACATGGCATTGCATCATTCTATTTTTACCATACAAATGAACAGTTTCCTCTGGCTGATTTTATGATGGTAACACCCATACAACTTGGTTAATACATATCACTTAACACTTACAAAGGAAACTGCAGAAGAATTTCTTGGGGAATTTACTCTGGCTTTTGCTTTCGGAAAGTATTTGTCTTTATGGGGCATTTATCACCTAAAGGAGCTGGCAGAGGCAGCCAAAAGAGGCAGCCCCCAAACCAGGGCAATCTGCAATACAAGGCATACTTCATTCATGAACGGCCATATATGAGAAATGTGCTGATAATAAAATACAACATCAAACTTTAAAACCTAGAAAAAGTTATATACATCCTTTCTTTAGCACTAATAACCGGTGAAGAAACAATATTTAACATTTTTTTACCAATGCAAAAGACACTGAGCCGTACTGAAGCAGAATATATTTTAAATAATAAGTACATTTTAAAAAAGGTACGGAAGCCAAGAATGGCAAATGGCAAGATGGAATTATTTTTTAATGCCATTATCTCGAGATCACAAGTTAATTTATCTCGTTATCTCAAGAAAACAAAAGGCAGATTTCTTGAGATAACAAGATATTTTATCACAAGATTTATCACAGGTGGAGCTCATTCTCATTTGTTCATTCCTGTCTTCTCCTCTCCATGTCTCCCTCACATAGATAGCTCAACTATTTAGATCAAGCACAAGAAGCCTTCAGGTGGCCCTTAAGGACATGGGTTCAAATCTGTCATATGATTGTTCTTGCTCCCTCTCTCCACCCCACTTTCCTTTCTCTCATCAAGTCTAAAAAAAATTAAAATGCTTGAAAGGTATTATTTGGTACTTCTCCTACATGAAACATCCCATCATATTATGACCAGGAGTTAATCAACCTGCCATTTGGCTGCAACACAGATGTCATTAATGAAGGTACTGTTAATAATAATGGGTACTCCTTGATCTGACCTTTTCAGCTTAAATCAGTTGTCAAGACGCCATCTATGCATGCTGGCATGGCACTCCTGATCTCTGATAAACATTATAAGTAATAGGAGGAAACGACCCTGTTGTTTTCTTGTGATAACGGGTTGATTATTTTGTTGTCTTGAGATAACAAAGCTCGTTTTCTCAAGATAACAAAATAATTAACTTGTGATCTTGAGATAACTTCATTAAAAAAAAAATACCGGTAATTGCTAGCACGGCTGTTCTTGACTTCCATAAAAAGGAACTACAATCGGAGGTATTTTTCATACTGTATGACTTTAACTATTGTGCTTTTTTTTCAAATAAGCTCATAAAAACATTACATTTTTTCCATACTGTTTCTTGTTTGTGGCTCACAAGCCCCTGAAGGACCAGTTAAACTAACAGGCTATTACAAATTGCATTTGCCTTTCAAAGAGAGCCAAACATAAGCAATTAAACACAAAACAACCACATTAGCTACAGTAGGTGACAGGAGACGTTTGCACTTGCGGTTTCCATATGGGACACATTAGTACCTTGTTCTTAAGTGTGCCAGACGGGGCTTAACCTATGGAGATGTGGTGTAGGGGAGAAATGGAGTGTTTATTCCCTTAGTGTAAGCAGCTACAAATGAGAGGCTCCGTGAATGTGAAAGTTATAAGGTAAATAAAGCTGAATTAATGAGCTCAAATCTTTGAGAAATAAGTCAGTCAGTAATTTTACACTGTCTGATGTCAATATTGGCTGGTCAAGCATTTTAAATTATACTGAATGAGTATATGGAAGAGAGATATTTTGTAACACTTGATAAATTAAGAGTAAGGGAAGTAGTTTGTTTTTTGATCCTACACAATTTGTCTAATTTCTGGATGGTGGCTAGTATATTTGGCCTAGTCCGTCAGACTTCCAACTACAGGCTTTGATTCAACCGGGCCTTCAGTCTCTTAAAGTCTGCTCCCAGTTAGTCTGGAGCCTCTCTGCATCTGCTTCACACACGGAGTAATGCCTTGGCTCCAAACCCTTTTCTTTCTTTAAAAATGCTGTAAAAAGCCTTGTCTAACACTTAGATTGGGCAATTATAAAAAAAAAGGTATTGGCTTTTTTTGGGGTAATTATACAAAGGTACCGGCGTCTTAGCTGGCCGCTTTATTAACAGCATGTGAGTGTCTGCCTATGTCTGAGTCTGGCGTGTGCCACATTGAGCCTCTATGGATTTCTTTCCCAAAGCGTGTGAGGTTATCACGCAATACAACTATTCAACAAAACTGAATGCACTCCTGTAACGTTTAAATATTTTGCTCTTTTGTATAAACTTTCTAAATCAGCCTCAATTGTCATTATGTCACTAGATATCCTTTTCATTTATTCTTTTCAGATTGCACGCAAGTGCCCTGAGAGGGAAGCAAAGTGAATAGGGAGATTTCTAATTGGGGTATCACTTGTTCAGCACTATTTAACTGTTGTGTAAGTTGAAATGCCCACATACAGTAAAGATGGATCAGTTTTGCTCGGGTCTTGTCCTATAAACAAGAAGCTTGAGGTGGTTTTTGCTCACTCGCAGACAATAGAGGCCGAGACGAGAGAGCAACATGGTAATTGATGGCTGTAAAGTGATCTTAATTGTTTGGTGATGGATGTAGGGAGGACACTTACAGAGCCTGACACTTGAGACACGGCCTGGCATTCCTGCAACCGACCTGCCGCTGTGTCCACCCCGGGCAATGGAGCTGCTCCAGACAACACACGCAACACACATAAACAAGAAAAGAAGGATACAGCAGAGGATGAGACCACAGAAATGTAGAAAAAGAAAACAAACTGAAATTGTGCTGTTTTTGCAACTTACATGAGATGTCAGGTACAGCTTGTTCAGATATGTGTGGCCTGTGCTCTTCTTCAGATCTGTTGTCTGATAGACTGTCCCCCTGCAACCTAGAGATAACACGTAACACATACACTACTGTACACACTGATGGTAGAAAAGCATTTAAGTAATCTCTGGAATCAGCATTTTTTTTCAGCCACAACACCGCAATGTACGTTTGGAAAACTGAATGCAAGACAGCGAAAAGACAAGCGAGTCTGTATCAGACTGAGGTGATGAGACAAAGAGGAAGTGTTTAGCAAGTTTATAATCTCTTCTAAGGCTAAAATCTGGGACGTCACCACAAAAGGAGGAACATGGGGGTCAGCTGTGGGCCATACATCCTATCTTTTCATCAGAATTTCTCATCCCATTGTAATGAATTTCGGAATAGTCCGTAGTATGTTCACAACATGAAATAATAAACTAATGTCGTTGCAGACTTAAGGTGCAACCTAAAAAAATGTGCACAACTCACTTGTTTCAAAACCAACTTCTCTCCGCCTCGTGAAAATGTTTCCCTTAAATCACTCAGTTGCTGTTCTTTATCATAATACCTTCCAAGCCCTTATGGCTTTTTTTTTCCAAAGATATCTGTTTGGCCTGAAATGGATGCGGGTCTGAGAGATTTGGCTGTCTCCTTGAGGTAGTAAAAGATTTAAGTTTCTCTGAGATATGAAAGTATACTGTGGGTTGCAGACAAACAGCATTTTCTTTGGTAAAATAAACATGTTACACGTGGCTTATGCGCTGCATTTATACGCTTCTACAAACTAATTCGCACAGGGGATAAAAACACAGCAATTATTTTTCTAAAGTATATTTCTAACGACTGTAAATCATACCACATATTATACGTAATTACACACTACTTAAGCTCCAAATTCTTTCGCTATGTGCTATTTCCATGTCATCAGTGCGACCATTAGCCAAAGACAAAGGAAAGCAATCCATATGCTTTTATGGTGCTGCTGCATTCCGTCATAGCCGCAGGGCCTCTTGGTTTCTACCTCTACGACGAGGTTAAAAGCAGAACACAGCTTTTAAAAGTATATTCTATTTCTTTCCTTCTTTATACAACCCTCTCCTTGTCTCTTATCCTCTTTAATGGTCTTTATAAGACCATTAAAAAGAACCCAAGATGACTATCATGAGGCCTTCCCATTCTCCGAACAAAAGCTGCTCATAGCCGCAAGTCCTGACTACCATTCCCTTAGTACATTCCTGATATGAAAGCAATTAATTTAATGAGAACTACAAGCCCGAAAGAGGTTAGCGGAGATCTATCCGTTTCCTTGGACCGCACCGCCAAATCCTTCGGACTATGCCCGAGATCTGGGATGCGTTTGCACACAGGAGGTTTTGTGGCAGGAGCACATAGCCATTAAAAGAACTGATCGGGTGCATGAAGGAGGTGGATGAAGGCTAGTGTGACCACAGCTATAGCCCAAGAGACAGAGACATGCCCACAACACACAGGCCACATGGCACTTTACACTTCAACCAACCAGTAGAGAGCCAAAGGAAGCAGTGTGTTTCCTGACCTGCCACTGCTGGTTAGGAGCCACACAGGCTGACTGGACTGTTTGGTGGTGTGGACATTGTCTGGACAGAGAGGAAGGAAAAGTGATTGAGGAAGGTGTCTAACAAGGCTGGGAAGAAATTGTGTTTGGGGTCAGCCAGTTCAAAAAGAAAAGTGATACTACCATGTAGTGTTTAATCATAATACATTTAGACTCAATTATGTTGCCCAAAAGAGCACAAGCAGTATCTTCTTTAATATAATCCTCTCTGTTTAATTATTTTTGTCAGTCTGCTGTTACTGTATCATTGTAGTCAAATTCCTTGGAACGCCCTGGAACATTACAGGTGGATTTTGGACACAAATGATTCAGAAGTGCTGCTGAAAATGAATAAATGCTTGCTGAGGAGGAACAGAGTTAACGCCTTCACGCTACGGGTGCGAAAGTAAGCGACACGCCTTGGCTGTGGGTGGTACACAGTACAGCCAAATGGCTTAGTCTCATTTGACCGCTTAGACAACTAGAGAGAGTGAATACAGCGTACATGCTTGAACAAAAGTGTAATGTACAGAATTCTGGACCTCACTGATCCATAAGAGCTCACATGCAGAAAAAAAGGAGCAGAATTCTAATGTGTTTGCCTGAGGGGTGACGGGTATGTGAGGAATGCTTGTCCAAGTTGGGGCAGTGTTCACAGATTCATACAAGGCCAAGCAACCCTCTTGTGAGAATTATATGATATCAAAAAAATATCCACTCAATCTGTTGCGACCTTAATATTACACTAAACTAAATAATATCCAAGTTAAAAACTTCACGTTACAAAGACAGACAGAGAAAACCTTAATACAAGGTCACACATCTGTACAGTATTGCTGTCTGCAGGTGTGAAACACAAGCGCACTAACTGTGTCACATCTGTTAAGTCTTCTGAGTAGTCAGTTTAAAGGTTGGCCCCATGTTGGGCCACGTTTGAAAGGTGTTTCTGGGAATGTCATCAAGGCAGAGTGCTAATGCACACAGTATAAAGTCTGTGTCAGGGTTCTCCCTCTCCAAACTGCTCCGTGACCTCTGCCTTCACTGTCTTCTGTTCACAGGAGCCCTCTGTGTGCATGCGTGCGAGGACATGCATGCACATGTTTTATGTGTGAATTCATGAATATCTCTGTGTGTGCATGCACGAACTTCCACATAACCCCTGATTTCAGAATTCCGTGTCTCTAAAATAGCACAAAAGGCATACCGTGCATGCAACACTTTTCCAGCTTACTAATCTGTTTATGGCCCTCACACTCACCAAAAATGACTATGAACGACCACGACTCTTTCGCCAATAAAACTCGGGAAGGAGTTGGTGGTCAGATTAAAGAGGACGAAGCAAGAATTTGGCCTGAACCAGAAGAAGAGAGAGAAAGACGGAGAAGCAGAACAGATGTATGATATTTAAAGTCATGAAAAAAAAACTCAGGATCTCGACAAAAATGACTCCAGATACAGATGCGGCTTTGCTTTGCCACTGATCTAACCGGGGGACTCAGCGATAAGCAAAAGGTATAAACTAGCTGCTTAAAAACATCCAGTCTATAACTAACAAAAAAATCCATTGATACCATTCATTCCTCCTGCAGGACCTCTGAAAACGTCCCACAGCGAGTGCACGCATCCAAACTGATAAGCAGCGTGAATGAAAGACGAGAAGGAAACAAACAAATTCCAAACCCCAAACAGAGGAGGCCATACAGGCTGATGTGTGCCTGGCGTCTCATCGAACAGATATCCGCTTATCTTTGACTGGCATCAAGTAAGAGTCCTGCCCACACCTGCCTGTGGTATCACACCCAACTCAGAAATCTGAGCGCTGGACTGATGCTGCGGATCAGGGGGAACAGGAAATGTGTCAGAAGAGAAAAACAGTGATAAAGAGAGAAAGGATGATAATGGAGACGATTATCACTACCGTGGCTGATTTGTGAAAACAAGTAACACCGGAATGCACTTAAGATATGATATTATTCTCTGCGCTGAATCTTGAGATTAGCTACCTCTGATACAGATGCAGAGAGAGTGGGCGGGAGAGTGGAGGTTGGGAAACAAGAGGGGGTCGTGTATTAGGGCTCGCACAAGGTGAAAAGGAGGAAAGCATACAGAGAAGGTGATTGGAGCCCGGGCAGGCGATAACATTTACCTGGCACACCTAGAGCAGATGTTGAGTGTAACTTTGGCCTGAGGTTCGGGCTGATAGGAGCTGCGTCCTTGGCTGAACTTACTGCCGGATGGAGCCAGCCCCATCACACCCTCCATCCGCAGGTCATCCAGGTCCTCTGAGGGGAGCAGGAAGCAAAAGAGACACAAGGAGAGAAAGAGGGTGTGGAAGGAAACCAAAGAATAGGGGAGAGACAACAAGGGAGAGAAAGGACAGTCATTAATCATACTTTGGTCTCTTCCTTGTCAATATGATGCACAGTGATGACAGTCTCCTTAAAGCCAAAGGAGCAAGCAAGCACATCACAGTAAATAAACACTCTCAGCCCCGTCCTCCTGCTGTGTTTGTCCACACACCCTGCAAACTCCCCAAAAAACATACAGATTTAGAAGCTTTAAAAATACATACAACTCTTTGTTATGTGCAACGTCGAAGACCTGATGACAGCAACGCATCATGGTAGCATATAAACAGGAAGGGTAACGAGCTGAGGGCAGAGGGGACAAAGAACAATGAAGTCGACGAGGAAAAATGAGCGGTAAAGTTGGGTTTCGTCTGATCTCTCTGTGTCCTCAAGAGCAAAAAACCCTCCGAGCACACACACAGAGACCCTCTTCCCTCTGACTCTCTAAGGAAGTCCATATGTATCAGACACGCCAGTATTGTTCATCCTAACCTCTTACTCTGTTTTTCTCTGCCACGCTACCAGCCACATGTCAACATATGCTTACATAAACACAAAGTTAACAGGTGCAGAGGTAATGACATGAAGAAATTTTTTCCATCTCTATTTCCACTTTGTTTTTCTTCTGTTCATTTAAATAAACTTTATTTTTGTCTGTCTTCTCTTAAAATATCTGCTTTATCTCAAAAGGCAGCTGTGCTCTGCTTTGAGAAAAAATACTCTCCATATGGGAAAGTTTGAAGTTTGGCTGTCATTCAAGACTAAACAGGATCATCAGCTTTCATATCATGGTGCTGAATTATCAGCATCGAGACACGGTGCTCGATGCATGTCTCTTTAATAGACGCAGGACTACTATAATGGGAGGAATAAAGCATAAATCACAGCAATAACAAGATTTATGAAAGAACAGCACTGAAGTAGAATAATATGAAGTCAATGTTTTCTGCTGCGAAGCAGAAAGTTGAAACGGTTTGTTAAATATAACCGAAGATCAAAGGGGAGAGTCTGAATCAGCCAGACCATTTTGGTTTTGAATGCATCCTCGAGAGATAAAACATATTGCAGTACTTTCCATGTTATGAGAATGAATAGCGAGTGGGTGTCTGGACTCTTACGTTTTTAAGTGTGCTGTTCAAGCTTTTTTTAAACACATGTTGAATCACACACAACATTTTGACCGGTCACCATAACAATATTTGTCCCATTCTTCCCATCACACAAGAAGAATTTAGGAGCTGTGCCAACAAAGGGCGGGCGGGGAGGGGTGGGGGGGGGGGGGGGGGGGGGGGGGGGGGGTCCTCTTTCAAGATATACGGTATATTCTCGCTTCTCGCTGCCATTGTTAGCTCTTGTACATACAGTACTGTACGTGCCTGTCTGCATGTGTGTGTCTAGACATTTGAAACCAACATTGATACTTTTCACTTTAAGATCACATTACCTGGAGCCTGGTTTGGGGGAGAAAAAATGGGCCTCACACCTTGAAAGAAGAGAATGCATGACTAATCACCTGGATTAGATTGGATGACACTTGCTCATGAGAATGCTCTCCCTCCATCCATCAGCATGGCGCAAAGCCAGAAAATCTCACCTACCTTCTGTCTCCTTTGGGTGTGAGGAAATCATTCTGATGAGACACCTAAATGCAGTGGTTCAATCTAATCCATTAACATATGACTCTAACAAATGACTCTGCTTAGTTCAGCTGGTTTGCATAATTGAATCTTGATTTTTTTTTTTTTCACAATTCTTTAATAAAACCACATTTGTACAAGCAAAATATTGATGCATTGCATTCAGTGTTTTCTTTTTTCTTTCATTTTTAATACTTTTTACTGTGTTGTTAACAGAGAAGAGCACATAGATAGAAAACATAGATCCACTAGGGTAACACCACACAAAAAAAGACATCTAAATACACACAATATATCTAACACATGCAAATCATTTAAAAAGAATATATAAATAAGTGTATATATCTATCTTCAATTTACTAAAGGTTGGGGGTGTGAATGTCAAAATACCTTTTCAAAAGGCAGGTTTGTTTCCATGTAGAGGGCCAACAAAACTTCTGTGTAATAGAAAATATAATAGATTAATTCCTAATCTGAGTAAAGTGGTCTTTGAAAGGAGGCCATTTAAAAGAATGTTTAAAAAAAATCTTCCTGTCTTTTAAATGAAAAATTTATTTTCAATCATTCTAAGTGCCTATAAAAAGGATCTAAATCAATAAACTCATTATCTATAATAAAGTCTGAAAGGTATGACGAACTGATCGCTGACATTGTCACTCACATTGCATCCACACCGTCTGAGAATGAGTTAATGTTTTGAGAGGGACAGATAGATTCCAGTAATACCCTTAAGCAAGGCAATATTAAATGTCCTATTCATCACGGTATGCATTAGAGGGGGTGGGGACAGAAGGAGCCACCAGCGATTTGGGCAATTTACTGGTCTTGGGAACTACTCAAGTTTAGGCCTTCACCTTTTCCTCTTTTCTCTTTGTCCATTCCCACTTCTTCCCTTTCTAACCATTTTCCCTTTTTTTTGCAATTGACTAATGTGACATGCCAGATTTGCTTTGGGTCACAGCCTGTGATACAAATCATTACTTGACACTTGGAAACATTCACTTGTGAGGCTGCAGCTTTCATGAAATAACAAAAGAATAACAGCGACCGGCTCTGACCCAGAAAGAGAACATGGTCTCAGTGTACACAGCTGCTTGTCACCTCAACTCCGGCTTTGTCTTTTAGACTTATTTCCTTCTGGTCAAGATAAAAATGACACAAAGACGGATAGAAAGACCTCAGTGTCTGAAAGAGAAGAAAGATACTCTCAGTAGCTCAAAGGCCATTGGGGTAAGCAAAGGCTTTTGTCCAGAGTGTACATCCTATACAGAAAACAGATTACACTGTGCCTGAATGAAATGCAACAGAAGTTGTGACATTTAGCAGTCACATTTTGTGCTAAAGCAAGTTGTTCCGCACTTGCAACAGTTTCTCTAGTGGGCTCCTGCTGAGGGTCATTTTGGCTTGATAAGAGGAGAGCTGAGAGCTGTGCTGTTACGGAGTGAAAAAAGAAAGGTTCCAACTACTATAAAAGTGCCTCTAAACACTATCCTTAAGTCCCCAACTGTCATGTAGCTGCTCAGTGCATTTTTTTCTTGCATTTTGGCCCTGGGTATCTCCCAGGTGTGAGAGTATAAAATTGTAGGACTGAAACCAGACAGCCAGGAAGAGAGACAACTTTGCTTAGATAAATGTGGGGTTCAAAAGGCTGAAATGGCTTTTTTTTTGGAAGCTCAAAATCCTCTTGTCTCGCCAGACATGGGCTTTAAGAGTGCACAGCCCGTCATCTGTGCAGCAGCAGTCTGAATCTCAGTCATGTCAGCCCTCCACAAGGCTCAATCAAACTCTACCGGGGAAGGAGAGGTGACATATTTCAGTGTTGACACCACGCTGTATCTGAGGAAGGTCTGTGTACATTTTGAAGTGCTAAAGTGATGAATCTGTGCTTCAGGGTTTGGGGTTTGGGTGTTAGCATTGTAAATGACTGCTTTTACACGCACACCACCATCCTAACATATGCTAACACTGTGGCCTGATGACTAGAGGCCTGAATATGACCACAGAAATAGTTTCCTATTAGTCAAGAAAATGAGTTTGTGGTCTCAAACAAACAGAAACAGCCATTTTGAAGTGTAAATGTGTGTATGAACAGCTTACCCTCAGTATGATTTTAATTAGTGAGTATGGATTCATTGGTTTGCAGGTAAACTGGCAACCAACCAACATTTTTTACATGGCTAAGTTACTGTATATACAATGGTTGTTTCAGTACAATTTAATTGACTATATGTCAGTTAAATGTAATGCAATGTAACCTAGACATGTAAAAAAAAAACAACTCACTTTTTGAGTCCCCCTGTGGCTTAGAGGCTAAGATGTTGACCGTAAACTGCAACATCCTCAATTTGAGTCTGGCTGGGGACACTTGTTGATTCTTTCTCTCTCCATTATTTCCTGTCATTTATCTTCTGTTGCTATCTAATAAAAGACATTAAATGTCCCCCCAAAATAACTTTTTTTTCCATTTTGACTTTTCAAACAAATTTAGCCCACCCTAACCCAAATTCCCAAATCTGTAGCTACATAGAAGATTAAGTGAATAAACAGTATGTTTGGTGAATATAAGAGGCTGTTTACACTTGGTTTTAAAATGCACATCAGTGAACACAAGGGGACAGCCGTTCATACCAGTGTTTATCATATCTGTGTCTCCAAGGTGTCCAGCTGACCAATTGTGTTCAAATTTCGTTACTGCCTATGTCACTTCGGCTAGAAGGTCAAATGGCCCCATGCACAGTTATTACGTCAGTCTGCTGCTAGACAAACGCCAGATTTGTTTCACACGGGCTAACTAAGAAAACAAAAATGTTTCAATAATTAATATATGTGTACAGGCTATTCCACTTTGTTTACACTTAGTTTTAAAATGCCTCCTTGGTGATCAGATCACAAATGGACAAATACGAGCGTAAACGACCACCAAGACGCATTGTGATCCAATCACTTAAACCACTTGCCGAAGTGGTCTGGGATGCATTTATGTTTTGTAGTGTAAACACTATTGCATCCTGATGCATCCCCGACAAGGACGTAACAGGAAAATATAACAGTTGGACTAGTTTGTACATGTATATTACTTCTTGAAACATTTTTGTTTTCTTAGCTAGCCCGTGCAAAACAAATCTGGCACTTTTCTGGTGACAGCTTGATGTAATAACTGTGTGAAGTGATGTAGGCAGTAATGAAATCTGAACACAAGTGGTCAGCTGGACACCTTAGAGACACATGATAGACACAGGTGCGATGTGTCTCAGCTGTCAACTTGTGTTCAGATCACCGAAATGCATTTTAAAGGACCAGTGTGTAAAATTTAGGGGTATCTGTTGGCAGATATGGAATATTCATAAGTATGTTTTAATTAGTATATAATCACCTCAAAATAAGAATCGTTTTGTTCTACAGTAGCCCAGAACGGGCAAACCAAACACTGGCTCTAGAGAGGGCCTTTCATGTTTTTCGCAAGTATCGCAGCCACTGTAGGTTCTCCTACATGCTTGAAAGGGGAGGGGGAGGGCGATGGGTATTCAGTTGGTTGCAATCTGCAACCTCACCGCTAGATGCCGCTAAATCCTACACACTGCTCCTTTAAAAACAAGTGTAAACAGCCTCTTAGTGTCTTTTTTCTTTTCCATGTCTACTTAGTCAAACACGTATGAATGAGTGCATACTCTCCGGGTTCACAATAGAGCCCAGCATGCCTCCCACACAATACCACCATGATAAGTTTACAGTGTGTCTCCCCTGAGACCAGTTTACCCTGAGACCATGACAGCCTCCCAGGCCTCTGTCTAGACACAACAAACGTCTGTCCACACTCGCCCGTTTGTCAGCCCGTCACATTTCCACTCCCTGGGCACCAGGGCAGCCATGCGTGCTCCCACTGTCTAACGATGAGACATGGCAGATAAATAAAAATGGGTCTGCAATGGGGGGTGGGGAAACGGAAACTATTCGAGCGATGCAATCCCAACAAAAGGCCTGAGCGATGAGGAATTCCGTGCCGCAATCACTCACTCACAGCAAAGCCAGAAAGGAGCAGAACAGAGCATGCAGATAAAGTGTTTGTGTGCCGCTCTCTCCAAGTTTCCATGTAATTTAATGTTGTTTAGATAGCGACCGTCTGACTGGCTCTGTGCTGCTCTTCATGGGACTAAAAACAGAGTTGAAGTCATAATTAGCACAGTCGCTTCACAAATAACTTAATATACACCTTCTTGGATGATGCGTTGACAGATGTATGGGGTGGAATCACTTAACGCATTACCCCACACGTGGAGAGGGGAGACACGCATGCACACACTTGATCATCTCCTGCAAATCCAAGGCATTTCATCAAGTGCTGTGAGTTACTGCTTCTCATCTAAGTGAAATAATTGAATTTCCATTCTTTCATGAGCAGTGACGACGTCTCACCACATAACACTGGGCTCTAATTAATAGCCTGTAAGTGACAGATGCCCCTGCTCCTCATGGTGTAGAGTCAAAAGCTGCATTCACTCACATACAGAGACCCACATGTGTGAGCAGCATACTCAGACATATAGATAAAAAGGCGTTCAGCACATACTCAACCCAACACTTACAGTGACACTTGCAGACCTCACACTTTTGTTGCCCTCACACATACAACCAGCATTTGTGTTTCATTAAGCCTCGAGCACAAAGCCTCCACTTGGCGGTTAGTCGTCACACAGACATCTTTGATGTGAGTCGCGGCAGAGACGCATTTGTTTGGCTTTGTAATAAAAACAATATTCCAACTTACATTTCATAATTATGTCTCGGCTTTCAATGGCACCCCTCCCCGCCCTCCTGGCCTAAAAATATGCCTGTTAGGCTCCAAGCCTCCACATCTCTGAGTGCAGCAGTAAAAATCTTGATCAAAATCAGATGGGGACGCACATGAGCAGGGTAACATCACAGCTCCGAGGCCTGTGGAAAGTCTTATCGTAGACCTTGATGCAAACCTCTTTTTAACTCGCTTTCTAACCGCAAATTTTGCAGAGATTAGAACGTCACTGTAGACACCGCGGAGCTTGATGTATTGATGCATTACGATGCCAGACGTTGTGCTTGGATACAGTGACTTGAGTGGTCTTGTATTTTGGAAATTTTAAAATGAATTTCAAATTGCTGCTTAACTTGTATTTAAATAATATTTTCATCTTCAGGAAAGTATTTTTTGAGATGCACTGCATAGTAAATGTATACAGCTGTCTGCCAGGATCAAGGCTGCCATCTACAGTTCAAAGCATAATGTTAATCACAGATAAAAGAATGAAGTAATCCATCAAGAAGATATTTGCCTATAAAAGAAGAGTCTAGGGATTGACAGCTATTAAAAAAACAAATGCGAGTTAACATGACTGATGGGATGATATGTTCACTCCTTTAGTTCAAAATGTCTAATTCTCTGTTGGGAATCACTGTTTTCTTCATTATTTGTGATAAACACAAAGATACAGCAGCACACACATCAGTTCATACAGTAAGAGCAAATGCAGCTCAACATTAGCATTCCCTCACACACACTAACCCCTGATTACACACCAATTACATCATTATGACATCAAGTCTATAACTTGCTTGTGTATTTGTCTGTTCAATCTTAATCTTGCAGCACACAGCAGCCAGAGAACAGTGAACTACCTTGATTTTTTTTTATTTATTTTTTTTTTTACTTCCACTTTTTTACAAGCACTTGTTTGGGGGTCACAAGATCTACTTAGTCATTGCTTTAGCGGACTAACCAATGATAACACAATGCATCTATTCACCCAAGTCTTTTATCTGTTTTTCTAGATAACGCTATCCACAGATATCATCTTTGTGCGTCTATCTACCATCTAGCTTCGTCCGTGCTTCTGTCTGGCTACAGTAGCCACAATACAGCATCACTATGTCCATTAAGCCCCCTTCCATTCAGATAATCTGCTCAGTTCATCTAAGGCGCTTACGCACACCGGAGATACGTACGCTGGCTGGTATTAGACCATGCTCTGTGTAATAACTTTTGCTAGATTTATGATATGATCACAGCAGTCTACTTGCCTATTGGTAATTGCTTCCAGTAATACCACAGCAATTTGCTTCTCGATTAACGTATCCATCTGCACCGTGGAGACTTTTACAGGCGTCAAATTGGGTGCAGTTAGACTTTTACTGGGGACATTCTTTTCACCATCAGGCCGGCGAAACCTTCAGAGGTGATCCCAACCCTTTTAAGCTTACACTTCAAGTGAAAGATTTAGTGCTGAACCAACTAACACCCCTGACATATACTGTATGTTCTCATATACCTCCTCCTTTTTTCTCAGTGGACCACAATGATACTGCTGTGTTGTTGTTGGTTTACATTGTTTCCAGGGCAACTGTTGTGTCTTTGGATGTTTGGGCAACGAAGAAGGGGGCAATGGTGGTGATGGGAGTATGTGTATCCTGTGGTGTGTGTTGTTGCCGCTGCTGCTGGCGTCAGGAAGTGCGTGCCTTGTCTGCTGAAACTAGCAATCTGAATGGTGGCCCAAGGCAGAGGACAAAGAGACAGTTCTTAGTCATGTTGGCACTGCAATCAGTCCATTGAAACACATGCATGCAACAGGTTACATCATATCAAAACTGGTGACGTAAGTACATTTACTCAAGTACAGAACTTAAGTACAATTTTGAAGTACTTTACTTGGGTACTTCCATTTTATGCTACTTTATCCATCTACCTAACTACATTTTAGAGGCAAACATTGTACTTTGCACTGCACTAAAATTATTTGACAGCTATAGTTATTACTTTTAAAAAATAAAAAAACAATGATGAGCTCATACAGCATGATGCATTATAGATAAAATTACCCAACTCTATATAAAAGTTAAAATGAGCTCCAGCTTTACCAGCTGCAACATTTAAATGCTGCTTACACATACTGATAATGTATCAATGAAGATGTGTACTTGATTCCTATAAGTAAATTTTGCTGATAATACTTTGAACTTAATATAATTAATTGATATACAGTAGATAAAATTACACAACAGCATATAAAATAGGTAAAATTAGCTCCACCATAACCAACATAAAAAGGGCTTACATTAACACATCTGTACTAATAATATAGTGTGTACTCTCTGTAACTCTTGGCACTTAAAGTACATTTGAATGCAGATACACAATTATTTCTATCAATTATTTATACATTTACTTAAATAAATACTCTGAATACTTAATAAAATAATAATAAAATACTTAAATGACAAATATATGGCAAGAAATCTTACGTTTACATCTGCAGTAGACTGTATGTAGCAGATAACTTCTTAACACAGCAGTTATTTCACTTAAATTTCAGGATGGTAAAGAATGGAAAGATTGTTCAAAAAAAAAAAAAGCTTGTCTTGCTTTCCCACGCCTACTCTTTTTTACTAAAAAAGAAACAAAAAAACTGCGGTATCATACTGCATGGATCGCTTGATCAAGGAAGATATACCATCCTCAAACAAAAGAGCCACACACAGGCTTTGTAACTCATCCATCAGGCACTGCTTTATCCTGCACGTATCAAAGATCAGACATAGCTTTATCATGCCCTCATCCTGTAACCATCAAATCTTCACTGTCACTGTGAATCAACTAGAGTGCTACTCTAATGTCCTCCTCTCCTGTTTCAGGAATCATGCAAGAGTGACTAGACATACTAAAAGGGTTTGTGGAAGGGAGTGATGTTACCCTCTGCTACAATAAAAATGTGTGTGTATGTATATGTGAAATGGGGTGTGCTACAACCCTCCCAAAAGGTTCCTAAGTTGATAGTAATGTCTGAAAGTATGTCTAAATATAGGGAAGCCCCGTCGACTACAAAACTGGAGTACAAAAAGATGAAAGCTTAGCACTCATATTATAATTTAACTGCCATCACACCTTAATAAACCCTAGAGAATATGTGTTTCAATGTATGTCAATCACATTTATTCTAAACACATTTTCGCAAAAGCTGATTTCGAGAACTCAGAGGGTACGTCCGTGAAATGGAATACTTCCACCAAGGATGACGAGAACAGTAACTTTACAGTGGGGAATCGGCCAACTCGTTTCATTTACTTACCATAAAATAACACTGCAAGGCCAAAAACAGGGTGTTTCTCCCCACACACTGAACTCCGCTTGTTTCTTATTTCAGATTAGTATAAAATTGTGGTCTTACTACCCGGCGAAAGCTAGAATCTCGACATTTTCCATGGTTTTACAAGAACATATGAGTCATATTCATTTCCAATATGGTTTTGACTGTGGTAAATATTAAGTGCAGAACTAATGAAAACAACTGGGAAAACACGGTGCCATCCCTGAGAGCAGCTAGAGAATCAATAAGACTTAACCTCTAAGTTGATTTTATTTTCTCACTTTGGGACAATCTGAACAAAACAAACCCACCTTTAGCCATGTCTTTGGTTTGGCTACCAGTACTGTAAGCTATTCCAAGAGGTTCTTATTATTTGCTCATAAGCTCCTTATCCAGGTGTTGGCAAAAAGACGCCCAGTTTGGAAATCCCTTCTGCTCAATATGGAAATGGGAATTAGTTGTTAACTTTCTTTGTATCTTCTAAGACTGCTTTTATTACACATCCTATTCTCTCACAGAAAGTGTTGTTGTAACCCAGTAGCGCACTCTACTGCTCCTTTCCTGCCTCCCAGTGGATATTTTGCAGCATGTTTAGTGTTCACTATAGCCCTGAACCTTCCTCTGCTCTCCTTTTCTTTTCCTCCGGAGGACTTGACATGCAAACATGACTGATCACATCCTCGCTGTCGGACGTTTTCATTTCTCACCAATACAATTGCTCTCATTTGAATAGTGTGGATTTGCAGCAGCAATCAGCACAACAAGGAGGCTCACAACCAATTAGCAGGTGTGCTGAACAAAGCTACGCTCAACTGACAATAAGACGTGGAGAGACTACTGATGTGCATCTAGAGGCGACATATGTTCCGCTGGGATGAATGTCTTTGATCAGTATTTCACAGTACATGATTGCTTGTATGTGTGTGAAGATAGAGATGTTTGAAAATTTGATATATGTGTAAGTATATGAAAGTGAATGAACATATGGTTAGAGTGGCTGGGATCAATGTGCATTTGTTAGTAATTTGTGTGGGTGTGCAAAGTGCACGCTTGCACTTTTCTGCCAGTGTATCTGAGGTAAAAACACTTGTTTTCCAAGTACTTTTATGACTAAGCTCAATGCTTCTCAACAGATTTCACACTCAGCAAATGTAACACCACTTTCACACCACTAGAGGTCATCCTAAGCAAATGCTAAAACAGATAAGATGCCTCTCTTTGTTAGTGTAGTGGCTGCATCACTGCACGTGAGACCATAAGAGCTTCTTGCATGTAGCAATGCGCTATATAGCAGTTGATCATGTTGTTGATGCACATTTACTTTTGTAAACCAGAATTAAGAGATATAAATGCCCCGAAATGGAACAGTAAATTGACACTGTGCTATTTTTAGAATTTGAAAAACAATCTTACTCATGATAACTATAGCTACAGTACACAACACACACACACAACCAATTTGACAGACAGCACCCATCCCACTGTAGAGTCCTTGAGAGAGACCTTGAATCCCTACCAACTCTTGGAGCTGACCATATGTTTTAACCTTCATGTGGACAGCAGCAAGGAAAAAGATACATGTCTCCTTCAGGGATCAATATGCTATCACAAGATCTCTGCCATAGATCAGTCATCTTTGGTACACATTTGGTCATAGCCACAAAATTTGTGCCAAGACCCTATTTCTAAATAAGGCTCAGAGATCCTCCTGAGGGTCATTCATTTCTCCAGGTCCACCAGGCCGCCACATGCTGCATGTTAGCATCACTTTAATCAAGTCTGCAGTAGTGGGGTGGGCCATTCGGAGTGACAGTCAACACGGTAGCAGTGGTCCCTGCGGAGAGCACCATGACCAGGCCTTGACAGAGAATCAGGAATGACCTGACTACGTTATTTCCTTTGAATTACTGCCCTGGACCGTAGTGTAAAAGCCACCAGAGGAATATGCCTGGGTTTCAGAGCTAGCTCAAGGAGGGCCATCACAGACCATCAACATCCTGCTTTATGGCTGTATTTATCACCATTATATACTGCTGTCCCAGGTCACAACTGTGTTGAGCTGAGCAAAAGGAAAAAAAAATGGTGTGCAGAATTTGTCTTAGTGGCATTGACGCAGAGACAATATCACAACTTGTTAAGTTTGAAGGTCTGTTTGTTCTCAAACAATTAGCAAATGAAATGCATTGTTGGTCAACTGAGAAAGCAATCACCATTGTTCACAGAATAATGTTAAAATAAGCAATTTTAAAACATCACATTTGGTTTTGGCAATTTGTCATTATCTAACATTTTGATATTTTATACTCTAAACATGTTAAAGAAATTGGTTGCTTAGAGAACAAAAACAAGCATTTGTTGCGGTTCCTGTCTGCGTAACCTGTAGGCCACCCTGCCACACATCAATCAGGAAATGTGACCCTTTGGATGACCCTGATGAAAAGATCCTGCTAACAAGCAGAAGTGCCTCAGTGCTGTGACAGTAGAGCAGAGAGCAAAGACGTAGATAGATTGTGTGTCACCACAAAGCAGCACCTCTGAGGGGACCGGAGAGACACTGAAGGAATATAATTGGGGCCCATCTTATAGACACAAAGAAGTACAAAGAGCAGGATGTGGGTTATTCCTCAAAGAAATACTGTATGGCAGACATTTGTTAGCTAACCTAGAAGGAAGTGAAGGACAACCTGAACTATGGACTATACAAAAGATGACTTTTCACTTTATTAGATGGAGCTTTCAATGAGGCAGATTCTGTTGGCTTATAATGTTTTACAGGTGCAATAAAGTTCATAAGTGATGCTTTCACTCCATAATCTGTGCTGTGTACCTCTGTGAAAGGTGCATACTGTATGTTACAGTGCATGGATAAGCTACTTTACTCAAGAGCATCGCCCCTGCATGTATGAGGATTACTATTCAGCAGAAAAGAAGGGGAGTGCTTTACCACACAAAGCAGTTCAGGCAACAAATTCATTTTGGCGTGAGGCATTACATCCTGCGTATGCACAGTCTGGGTGACGAGCTCTCAGACCCTTCACTGAATAAAGCCAAAACAAGACTTCACATCAGATTTGTTTACACTTTGTCACCTACTCATCCATCTCAAGTCAGCTCATGAAGGAATGTGAACACGCACAAACACACAAACACACACTCAAACACACCAAAAGTAAATCAAAGGAGCTACTTTGTGATTCTTCAGTTGTCAGAGTGAATACCTCGACTCACTGGATGAGAACATCTGGCCAGACTATGTAAACAGGAAGCATAGTTTCCTTCAACAGCTACTACTAAGACTCCTTAGTAGAGCACATAAACTGGCTCATCCAGCCACTACACAGTATGTAGTGGCTGGATCTACAGGTTGAGTTTAGGTGTGACTGAATGTAAGCTACAATGTTTTTTTTTGTTTTAGCTATCCCCTCTATCTATTAAAGGAAAAGCGCTTTCCCACTTTTACCAGCATGCTTTTCCACAACTCCCGGAGAATATATCTGAACACAGAGCAGTTGAAAGAAACTACTTGCAATCATAATAGCACTGTAAGAGCAACCATTTGTTTTTCCAGCTAAGAAGCCTTATCTCAACATGCCTTATGACCTCATTGCTCTCTAGTCTTTGAGAAACTTTCTATCCATACCTCTTCTATGATGAATTTCTGCCACTTCAAATGCTGAAAGTTGGTGCTACACCGATGTGTCTACTAAGAAAACCCTAAAAACCTTGTTATTTATAATTAAAGGATGGGTTCACAATTTTTCAAGTCTGCTGTCCTATGAAATGTATTTAATAGCTTATTTGAGCTAATATAAGGCTTCAGCCATCCAAATTAGTCAAATCAAGTGGCTATCTCTCAAAGTTATAGTCACTTTAGTGCTAAATTCTCTCTTTTTGTTATGATCCTTCCACTGCAGCTGAACTGGAAAACACTGTCCATCAAGACCCAAAGAGGGAATTTTTATACTAATAAGACCATAACTGTGGAAGATATCCACTTTATTTGACTAACTCAGATGGCTGAAGCCTCATATTAACTTCAGATAAACTTAAATATACTGTGTTTTGCACAAAACGCAGACTCTAGATTTTGTCCCCCAATGTTCATATGGGCACCTACCTATTGTTTTAAAACAGACTTGACTCCGTTAAAGGTCCAGTGTGTAAGATTTAGTGGCATCTAGCAGAACGGACTTGGCAGAAATGGAATATACTATTCATAGGTATGTTTTCATTAGTGTATAATCCCATGGAAATAAGGATAATTGTGTTTTTGTTACCTTAGAGTGAGCCCTTTATATCTACACAGGGAGCTGGGTACCTTCCATGGAGGCTGCCATGTTGCACCGCCATGTTTCTACAGTAGCCCAGAATGGACAAACCAAATACTGCTCAAGAGAGGGCCTTTCATGTTTTTCGTGACTTTCACAGCCGCTGTATAGGTTCTCCTACACGCTTAGGGTGAGGGGGAGGGTATTCAGTTGGTTGCAATCTGCAACCTCACCACTAGATGCCACTGAATCTTACACACTGGTCATTTGATGCTGTAGATATTTTAACTGTTTTTACCATAGAATTTAAATTTTAACTGTAAATATTAATATTGTTGATCAGTTATCTAGTCAGTGCAATAATTAAAATGGAAATAATAAAATGTTTGGTACATCAGACATACAGGTAGTGTACTGTCCTTGTAGTTCAAAATCATTAAAAAGAAGGTGGGATTCTACTCATCAGAACAGATTTTATCATGGAAACTTAGGGAAGATGCTGAAAACACTAATGAGCTCTGCACACAGAATGACTCATCATTAAACATGAAATGTTGCAGCTCAGATTTTTTTTTTCTAGTCTCCATGTGAATGAGACATTAGTCAGCTTTCATGGCTAAGGCAAGGTAATGACAGCAAGCTGTTCCTGGTGAGTGTGAGCTGGTAAGTAAACAGGTGTCGGTCTCACACAGCAACCGAGCATCTGCTGATACACACATTAAGGCGTCGTACACCTGCCTGTCAGAAGTAGCTCAGTATTATGATCAATGGCATTTTATGTTTAACAGAGGTCAAATGAAAAATGTGTGTGAACTGTGTGTTGTACTGCACACTGCAGTGAATCAACATGAAAAGGTTTTTTGTGCAATTGCATTTTGTATGTGCATGTAGGTCGGTGGTGTATACATAGGCTTGTGACATACCCAGAAGCTCCATGGCATCGTCCTCGTCCTCCATCTCTTCCTCTGCAACAGAGGGGGCAGGGCTGTGGACTGAATCAAAGGAGTCCTGGGACAACATGGCAGCCAGGAGCTTTTTGTGATGCTGCTGCTGCTCCTTAAGCCCCTTGCTCTTTGTTTCCATCTTCAGGCTGAAAGAGAAATGCAGAGGAAGAGTCATGAATGAAGTGTGAAACCTCATCATCACTTCCATTAAGCATCCAAGTATCAATAGTGAGTCCCATCTCAAAACACACCTTTTCAAACTGGCATATTCGGTCTGATCCTGATTCTAATGGTTACAACCACATTGAGTTTTGCACTGATGATGATTTTATACCTATCTATTGTGTTAACTTATTATTATATATCCCTGCTTTGTTTGACTTTATGATGTCTTGATACATCGCTGCTTGTCTGCTTGTTTTTAGCTGTGTCTTGTAAAATGTCCTTGGGTGCTTTGAAAGGTGACCATTAATAAAATGCATTATTATTATTATTATTATTATTATTATTATTATTATTATTATTATTATTATTATTATTATTATTATTATTATTATTAAGTATGCTTCAAGCCAGGGCCACGTGAATACATGAATTCACATTACATGTCTGATAGGTCATCTCATTGATCAGGAAGCAGCACAGCGACGATGCTTCTGCAGTATGAACACACACACACACACACACACACACACACACACACACACACACACACACACACACACAAACACAATGAGTGGAGGAACCAACTGGAGCAACTTTGATCAGTTTTACAATCAGTAGGGAATTAATCAAACTGTCAAACTGTGTCTCATCAGAACAAATCCTGTAGTTTTTAAAGAATAAAATCAATCTGAACTAGATCTAAATCTACACTTTTACACTCAGGTTGACCTTTGAGTCCTGTTCAACAATAAATTCAGACTCTTTCTCAGCAAATAAAAATTAAAACTATCAGTCTTGTTGTCCCGCTTTAACTGAACCAGAGAGGAAACTACAGATAGAGATGGGATGGAAAGAGGAGGAAGATGGCTGGTAGAGTGTGATTTAAGTGCAGGGTGTGAAGGGAGAGGAAGGAGGAGGTGTGTGAGTGGGGGGTGGGGTGGGGTCTGTCTCCCCCAAAAACCCTTGCGGCTTGAATATTGCTGCTAGCAGAAGAGCTGCTGACACAGGAGGAGAGGAGAGGAGAGGAGAGGAGAGGAGAGGAGAGGAGAGGAGAGGAGAGGAGAGGAGAGGAGAGGAGAGGAGAGGAGAGGAGAGATATGATTGCATAGACTATTAACCATGTAATGCATATTTATTTGTTTCAGTTGCCTGACAAGGGAACTAGCTAGCCTACTGGAGTTCATTCATTTTCATTGACAACATTATTTTATGCCAGACTAGCTTGCTTGTTAAGCTTAATGGTTGGCTGCTGCCTACTGTAAATTAGGCTGGCTGCTGTATTAAGATGTTTTAATAGTGGTTTCATTTCACAACAGTGACAATGCCGATGCTTAGGGCAAACACTATCGTTACCTGGCTGTCACCAATGGAGGCAGGTCAGGGAGACAAGGGTCATGCTGCCCTGCAGGGTGGTCAATTTGCGTGCGTTAACTGTGGTGAATGTGATGAGGGAAGTTGAAGAGGGAGGGGCAGGACTCATGCGGTCTTGCAGAATTTTAGAACTCAAATGCAATTGTCGGGCTTTACAGCACACTTTTAATTTAGAACAGATGCCATGGGTGAAATTTAAAAACTAAAATATAAAATTCTAAAAAAAAGAAAGAAAAAAAAGTCTTGCAAAAAGGGCACTTATCTACTCAGAGGCCAAAAGGGCAGGTATTTGAGCACCACCAGGTGTCTATCTGTGCACGAACCTGCTTAAAACCTCAACAAAAGCACACTTTACAATAAATATGTTCCTATTGTAATTACATCCTCTCATCCTAATCTTTCCGGCTTGCATCTAAGTAGGCTCAGGCTTTACAGGGAGTACAAAATGTTGTATTTCCCTCATTAGTGTGCAGATGTGTGACTACATTGAAAGTATTTTTCACCTCTGGTTGCACCTGGCAGCCATTCCATGGTTGTGTTAGGGACAAAATACCATACGGTCATTTCAAGTGTCATGCAGGTACAGTACACCTTGCTGTTAATGGTTAGCAGGGAGAAGATAAGAAAGGACAATTGCTCCGAAGCAAACAACAGAGCAATAGTTGTATTACTAACCACAAAACAAATAGCTGCAACATTTAGAGGATGTGGGGTTCAAAAGAGAGTCTGCACCGTGCATGTTTTAAAAATGTGTAAAGGGATATGAGGTGTTCAAAGCATCCCATGTGGTTTTTAGTCAGCAAGAAAGCCAATAATCAAATCCAAAGTATTAAACAAAGATGGGATGGAAGACTAGCAGGAGGAGAGATTAGTTACTGTTTTAATCTTTTAATCATTTAAGTAAAGCAAAGAGAGAGGACGAGCATAAATGACATTTAGACCAATCTGAATCAATGTTACTAAAATCTAATAATGAATACATATTGCTATTTTACAATAATTGTGTTCTATTAACATTTCATTTACCTTTGATCTTTGTCTTCATACTGCACTATTTATTTTATCATGAATGCTTATACTAACATTTACAACACATGGCCGTTCACAAACATGAGCCGCTGTTTGCCACGGGATGAAGCTATGCAAATACACTATTATTCTGCAAAATCCATCCCTATCGATACGTTAGAATTTGCATCATTGCTTACTGCAGCACTCAAAGCACCATACATCTTAAAATGTCTCAGGCTGTCTTGTTAATTAAGAACAATACATGGATGGATGTGGAAAAATAAATCAGATGCCTCTCTTTCATATATCTTCTCCCAAAAGCTTTATTCATTTTTTTTTTCAGGTGAAATTGCATTATCTTCATATAAGCCTGGAACATGGAGAACAGCTGAAAAATGACCAAATAATATCTCCAATCTCTATACGGTTAAAGATACAAATACAATTATGAAGACTGACTTATGCGTTACCTTTATATTGAATACATTTATTTCCATATCCCTCTGGCGGAGGGTGTGGATTAGAGGGGCGGAAGAGTATTAATTTGATGCTAATCTCAGTTTAATGACTTCTATTTACAGATAATGGGAAAGGGTCATAAGATGACAGATATTTCTTCATACCCTCTGTATGGTAATTCTGTATAAATGAGATCTTCTAATATGGGCAGGGCAGGGTGGTTGATGTGTTTCAGCACATGCTGCGTTTTCCACAATTTTTCCCCGTTCTTTATTTGAACACTAGCTTTGGAAAAGTTAAACATTTCCCAAACATTGCACAGAAAGTATTTCAAACTGGAAAGTAAAGTCTCACACAGTAAATAAACTGAGGACAACAAATTGCACATTAAATGCAGAGAAGTAATAATGGTGAAAAAAGAGGGTTTGGGTATTTTGTGTTGAGTAAGTTTTATTACTTTTATGTGTTGCACCATATTATATAGCCTCATATCTCCAATGAATATCTTTGGCTCACTATGACTGCTGGCAGCTACTAGAGTGTCAGCAGTTTTTTTTTCCATTGGGACCAACCTCAGGTGGTACAAACCTTTTATTAAAGACGATAAATTTGACCACAACATAAAAACAGGTATAAGGCAACAATGCTGGCTTTCCCTACTTAGTTTATCATGATCTTTTCTTGTTTGTGCGTACAATAAGTGGGCTGTGTCTGTTGGTGTTAAGAGAAAGAATGTGGAGATATAACAGGAAGGTGAGAAGAGAGAGAAGTACAATTTATGACACTGACAGAGGTCCACTTCCACTGTCAAAATAAACCATTTCTCTGAATATTCTACAGTTTCATCCGATTTCCCATGTGCTCCTTGCATTTATCCTCCTAGACTCTGCAGCCAATCATACAGAGAGCCTCCACCACCTGTCAGTTCTCCTTATGGTCCTCTGTGACAGCTTGGGTGGAACGAGGGACAGGAGCACAAGATCGAAAATGAAAACAAGTAAACTAACCAAAGTAAGAGGAGGGAGATGGACTGGTTTGACAAATAAGGTCAGATATGTGAGAAAAAAATGTGAGGACACTGGTTTGAATGTGTATGTACGCCAGAGAAGCTGGCCTATTAAGACTCAGATGGGATTTCAAGCGAGGGCAGCACTGGTCTTTGCCAGTTTGCTCAGGGGGCAAACTCAAGAGTCATTTTGATCTCTTCTGACAAGTTATAAACGTAACCAAATCCTACTTCTGACTAGATCTGAAATTCACTAGTTAAGATACCTTGTTATTCACACCTTTAAATGTTATGCTTTTCTTGATCTTGTTATTTTTGACTTTGTGGCTTGGCCAGAAAACAGCTCAGAGGACATTAAAATTGATCTCAATTCCCACACAGTCTGAAGTGGGAGCAAGTTCCCAGTAAATTCAATCAGAGTTAATATAAATGACCTATCGGATGAGCCAAGTACTCTCCCAGTTAATGAGAGAAGAAGCTGTGATTATTTTGGGATGCTGCATCATTCCAAACACACAGCTGCACAAGTCTCTTTCACTCCTCATAGGTAAACACAAAACATCCTTACACGCACACTCACACACACACACACACACGCAGAGCAGAGCTCATCAGCAAGCCCACACATATCCCTATCTCCCAGCTCAGGCTCCTAACTAAGTGATTTCTCCACATAATCCGCCCATACAGTAACCTAATGAGATTAACAGTGTGTGTATGTCATCTCAGGCCTGTGCATGATTTATGGTTTTATACCCGATCCTCCTCTAATTAGTCACATCAGAAGCTGCTGTGCATGTGACACTCACAGGCAAAGTCTCTCTCTCGCTCTCTCTCACACACACACACACACACACACACACACACCAACGGTGACATCTCACTGGGAAGTCAAAGAGGTACCATGCTATTTGGACTCTCAATAGTTTTGCGAACACACAAAGTTTTGAAGAAAGTGAAAAAAAAGAGAGGGCGAGAAAATGTTCAACAGTTCAACGCATGACGCAGTTATATTGTCAAAGACGGGCCATTTTTAAAATAACAAGCACAAAATTCCTTTGGCCTTGAGCGCACAGAAATGAGGTTAGCTTTAATTCAAAATTGGGTTGAAGCAGAATCATGACAAGCATGTTTGATCAAGCCTTTGAAATGGGATTATCAAACCCATTCAGATGGGCATTCCTCAGGCAGCAGGAGCCACAGCTAGAAGTCTCCTCATTTTTAAAGAGCCAACAATAGCTTTGTGAAGTTTCTTGATGTTTTTTTTTTTTTAACTTTTTAAATGATTCACACATGCAAATGCACACATACACTCATGTATATGATGTCAATCTCTAACCTCCCAGCAGGACTGCTGTCTCCACTCCAGCAAACTTCAGTTTTGGCCCGAGGGACAGGAGGAAGCAGCATCTCAGCAGCCAGCGGGTCCGCGTCCACTTCCTCGCGACCAACCCACTCCCCCACCACCCGAGGGCGCAACACTGAGTTATAGCCTCCTAAGTTCTAAAAATACAATATAGAAAGAATGAGAGGAAAAGGAACAAACAGAAAAGGACAGACAGAAAGACAAAGATGCAGATTTAGAAGAAAAAGAGCAGGAGAAAGCAGGTGAAGGTGCTGCTATAAACTTTATCTTAACTCTGTGTACTTTCAAATCTAAGAAAAAACACTCCAGTATGAAGTTATAACTAAGACTATGTTCTTCACAGAAACATCTGTCTGTACAATATAGGTAGAGATTTAAAAAGCAGCACAGTACCGCCTGATGTCTCCTTCCCCTTCTACTCCCAAAGCCAGCCAGAAGACATTTACAACCCTGCTCAATACAAAAAGGCAAAGACATGTCTGCTTGTCTTTGACTAAATCCAGGATAGTATCACATTTTATTGACTCTGCATGATCTAAGCAGGTTTAGTATTCATTCCCTGTTCCATCCCTCGGAAAAGAAGGAAAATCTCTGGGCTTGGACCCAAGGACGTTGGACATGTACTGCTACACTGAACAAAACGTGAAGCCCCTGTCAAAACATATGCTGTGTATCTCATCCAGACCCATCACTTCCAAATCACTATGTGCATCTCCACCCTGGGCAGCAAGTGCACTATTGTGTTGAGAGAGGATTGGGGCCAGGCGAGGACAAAGACAGAGCTCAGGCAAAGCTATGTGTGTGTGTGTGTGTGTGTGTGTGTGTGTGTAAGATGCACACACTGTAAGCAGCAAGGGAGAGGGAGATGGGGGACACGCTCACTGAAGTATCACTCTCCCATATCACTCCCATGAGATAGCAGTTCATCATCAAACAAAGAGCTGTGCAGCTCTGTCAACCAAGTGAAAGTTATGAAACATGGCTTTAACTTGATGTAGTATAAGCGAGGGTGCAGAGTGATGAGTGACAGAACTCTATTTCCACATAATTGTAATGTCAGTGTATATTATGAGTTTAATAAAGACTCCAGTCTGGTTAATATCTACCTGGTCGAGCTCATCAGAGATGGCAATGCCTGCAGAGAGAAGAAAACGGTTTAAAGCACAGAGAAGCATCGAATACAATTCAAAATCCCTTCTTAGACTTCTTCTGAGCTTAGTGGCGAGCTTGTAAGATTAGCTGCTCGATCCGGTTTCCTTCCCGGATTTACAGTGACATTTACAGAAAGGCCTACACATTAGTTCTTTATGTTAGGATGTATTAAGTATGGTGTAAGCATGCCCTCTGCTGTGCTGCAGCCACTCACTGCGGGAAAGGCTCTCCAGGGCTTTGCCCAGCTTCTTGCTCTCCTGCAAAATATGGTTGAGCTCGTCAAAGTCCCGGCTCTCCCTCCAGTCCCAGGACGGGTACTCGACAGACCGCGGCACTGGACATCACCAACATGAACACAAACATTCGATTTATGTCAGATCTGCAGAAAGCACCGCTGGTAAACTTTGCTTCAATCCCCTGTAAACAAGAATAACTCCAAAAAGCTGAAAAAACAATACTGTGATATGATCTGTAAGTGGCTCAGCTTGATGCACCATTTGTCCAAACGGGACTTGTGAATTACTGCAGGATAGAGTGGAACGGGAAACACTGGCAGAAAAGTCAACGTGTCTCTTCCAGAAGCACAGACTGGCTGGAGGCCAGAGGACAATGTCTGTCAGTCTCTTTGATTAACATTCAAAATAACTCAAACAGGAGCAGGAAATGACCCACATACTGTAATGACATCTCGTCTTCGTCCTCTAGCAGCGTCCCTTGGTTTCTGTATGATGGTTAATTTATAAACTGTTGGATTCAGATATTATTTATAAAAGAAAAGAGCAATATCCTTTTATAGGAAAGGGATTACTTGTAGTTGATCATAAGTTCTTATGCTCTAACATAGCTGAATTTGAATTAACATGAAAAACCAGTGAGTTACGAAGACACGCCAAACAAATGCATTGGTTGTCTTTTCATCTATTGGACATTGTGCATTGTCTAAACAGACACAACCATAGTATGATGAAGAAGATTTGAAAATAAACTTCATGCATGTTAAATGAAACATATGTGACAGCATCACACCTTGCCTTGCACACGCACATGCACTAACACATAAATAAATTAACTCGATAGTGAATACTTGACAGCACTGCTGCTACAATCTGCCATCCTCTACCCATGTTTACCCTAACTAAGCTGCTTGGCATTGTAACAACCATAACCACAGAGCAAATGTATCTGCCAAAAACAGACTAGAGAAAAAAACAAAACAAAACAAAAAAAACCCGTTCATTACTTCCGGCAAAGAGTGCCTTTCTGTCCTCCGTCTGCTCAGCTCTGTGTGTTCTGCTGCTGCTGCTGCAGCAAAAGGCTGTGTTGTATCTTAATAGCCTAGATTAAGGGTTAAGGATTCAATTCCCACTGAGGCTGCCCATTAAAGAATCAGTCAAGAAGCAGGGAGGCCAAAGCATATTAACCCTTTGCCAAACTGCACAAAGAACATTACAAAGGAATAGCCTTCATGCAACAATGTGGGATTTATTTTGATCAGTATATTAGTGGAACCTCTGTATATTTATGACAGCTGTTGTGTTTTTCTTCCTGCAATGTACAATAATGACAAGAAGCAGTTTCTGATTTCAATTTTTCATGAGCTCTGCACACCAACACACCTATGCATGTATTTTTAATGTGATTTGACATTAAATGTAGCTTTGAAGACTTCTTCCTTTGAGGGGGCAGCGGGAATGCTGCTAACACTCCTCACTTAAGAACACCTTGATGTGCTGAATGTCATTTTCTTTATTCTGAGTTCTCCCTTTCACTTGTTTCCTTGTTACTAACTTCATGCAGTCATCCCGACACCCGTGTCCTCTTGATTGTGAGCAATGCTTCGACCTCAGCCTAAAATAGCCTTGGTCTGGCAGTGACGGAGCACAATGTTAAATTATTGAAATAGTCTTTGGCTCTGCGACTATCTTCTTGCTCCCCATTTGACCTAGCCTCATTGTCTCAAGTGTTATCATTCACTCTAACATCATAGATATAGTAATTTATTACAGAACTAAAAAAAGTTCCCAGCGGAGTAATCTCCTCATCTGCATTAATGCAGGAACTTTGCGAACAATTCATCTTCAGAGTGTGCGACAGTGCAGCAGCAGTACAGCAAGTGTATAAAAAGTGGCACTTTATAATGAACTCATCTGCAGGGCTCTGGGAAGCTGAAAGGAGGACGCTGGACTATACACTGTGACTAACTTTAATTAGATATAATTATATCAAATTAAAAATGGAGATTAAAGTCAATGGAGCATGTAATTAGGATACAAGCAATACAACAGGTATCCAAATTGTGCAGCTTGAAATTCTAAAGTGGATTGAGTGTGTCTGTGTGTGTCTCTGTGAAATAGACGTAATCACAAAATAATTCAGGAGCTCCAAAACTTTGCTGAGATGTGCCGATGGCTCAGAAAAAGAAACTCACAGGACTTGGATTCCGGAGAAGGCGGAGAGATACTCGAAACAGCCAGGTCGCTCTTGGATTTCTTCGGTTTCTTTGGGTGAATTTGCCATGGCTTCTCATAGTTGCTGTACTCCCTTCGAGTATTTTTGCTTTCTGTTAGGAGAGAAAAGTCACAATTCCTGTTCAGAACGCCCTATTATGCAAATGCTGTAGTGTAAAAATGCAGGGCAAGTTTACTCTGCAGGCTCTGTTGCCTCTGTGGCGTAGACTGATGGCTGTCTTTCGACCTTTTTTTTTTTTTTTTTTCCTCACGAGGAGCAAGACACATGCCTCATTGTGCATGCGTGTGTACATTATGTGTGCTTGCGTGTGTGTGTACCGACCTGGGGAGCTCTGCGCCCACAGAGCTGCGGAGCCTGAGAGAGCTCTGTGCAGCTTGCCAGGGCTGTCTTGCTTGGTCTGCAGGTGATCAATGAGAAAAGGGATTGGATGGTCTGGAGTCTCAGTTATCAATTTGGTCATCAACTCCTACAGGAGCAGAGTAAAGCAGAGAGCGGTTAGATGAAAGTGGCACTACAAAGAGGACTGTAGAGTAGGGCCTGTGGAGTATTCACCATGCTGTAGTGGAGAAAAACAATCAATCCCTATAAGCGTTACACGTGTGGTTTTGTAGTTGAGTTTGCTAGAACGGATGGATATGAGAACAGTCACCATAGGGGTTAGATAATCCTGTTGTCTTCAATGTAGTTACAAGGATTTGCTACACCAAGTTTTAATAAAAAAAGATGAAAAGTCAAGGCAAAATACACTTTGGGCAATTAGTAAATTTTTTATATGGTGCTGTGAAGTAAAAAGATGGTCCTTTCCCTGATGTTTTAAGAAATCTGTTGACAAGAATCCAAAACACTGTATGAGACAAACACTTCTTAAAGGCTATATTCCAAATAAAGATTTTGATCATCAAAATGGGTTGACATTTACATGACAATCTGGTTAATAATGTACAGTAAGTGAAGGAGACAGGGTGTGCATGGAAGATGTGAAAAGTTAGAGAAAATTAACTGATGAGACACTGAAGAACGGAGAGTTTGTTGAAATGTTCAGAGGACAGACTGACGAATGGGACTGATGGGGGGGAAAGCAGCTAAAAAGAGGAAAAGTACCGCGGAAGGAAGAAAAGAGGGAAAGCACACAGGGAGTCGCAGTAACAGGTGCTGAGGGTAGAGGCCACTTCTTTCTCTGCATGCTAATTTAAAATCCGTCAAATGCAGGATGGGAATTCAGCATCAAATGCGCCAATCGTGTCATAACTAATCACACCATATCTGCTATGCTAACCCAAAGACTTATAATAGACTCGGGTTGACATACGAATGCAATGTGAAAGTAATGATTCCAAAAAATACTTTTGGCACCTATAGAGTAGTTTTAAAGCTAAACTCTTCTTTGATTACAGCTGTAGGGAATAACTGTCCCGCAGATGTGTAAAGAGAAACGTGCATATGCCTGCGTGTTCTGTGCTGTGTTTGAGTGTGTGTGTGTGTCTGTGTGTGTGTGCCGGCATGGTATGGTATGAAAATGAACTCTGTTTGACCAGTTTAAGCCAGTCAGAACAGCTCAGGCTGACTTCACGATGACTACTGCAGAGAGATTCAACCAAAGCAAAGAAAGTGGACTGCAGTGAATTGGCAATAATGTATGGATAAAATGTGTGTGTGTGTGTGTGTGTGTGTGTGTGAGTACAGTACACAAGCTTATGTGCAGCAGGACAAAATAATGTACCCTCATGCACATTGGTGGCTTGTGTGTGTTTGCCTATGTGGACATGCTCAAGTATCTGCGTGTGTGTGTGTTTGTGTGTGTTTGTGTGTGTGTGTGTGTGTTTCAGGGTGTGGGGAGAGCTACAGGGAGACAGCTTGTGTGTGTGTATTATAGCTGGCTAGCCTTGGCTGCACTGTGTGTGCTTGGAAAGCTAATCAGATAATTGGTCAGGGGGACACTCCTGCCCGGCCTTGTTGTCTACAGCAGTTCTGACAGCAAACAGTATGTGAATGGACAAACAAGGAGTGTGCTGAAATGTTTCTTTGAAGTCTGCAGGTTTAAGGAGTGCGGAGCCACGCTCCTCTGCCTGTGAGATAAAGTTAAAGTGATCTACAAGCTCTTCAGAGAAGAACAATGATGTTATTTCTGAGAAACAGCCATATGAGAGAATTCTTTGAAAGAATATACGGCGCGCGAGTTTAGTCAAGTATCTCTCCTCACAACTGCAACTGGTTTCTGTGGCCTGCATCCAATAATTATAAACCACTAACAATGCTAAGATGTAAAAGTTGTAATTACTGCTTAGTAGCTCCTGTGGGTAATTTAACTAACCTAGCAACAGGAGGTCTATAAATGAAGGTTGTAATTTGGTAGATTATACGGGAAGTCAAACTAGCAGAACTCTGTTAAGTACCCCAGGGTTTCCGAGTCTTAATAGTTTTTTCGCAGGGATGGGGTAAATGGAAGGATGTGCAATTCTTTTATGGCTTTTCATGACTGTGTTTCCCAGTGGTAACCGCACACGTAGCTCTGTGGACAGAGTAACACAGGCATGAGTCAGATGCATGAAGCAAATAGTGGCAAATGACTAAAGACAGATACTGTAAGAAGATCCTGGCCATTTTTAGGGAAATGGCAGCACATCTGCATTCTGCCCACGTCTGTACTGTAAAACACTTGTGTGCCAGCATATATTGATTGCACGTCTCGTCGAGCGTTTTGCATCCAGTATGACACAAGCTGCTGAGCGAGCTAATGCACCCGTGTACCTATGTGTCCTTCACCATCTACAATAACATCATAAAAAGATACCTCCACATCTGCATGGAGTATATGCATACATAACATAAGTCATATATACAGCATAGCAAGGTAATCGTATCCGACACATTCACTTTCTATGGTAATGAGGGGCTTTAAAGAACCTCCTGTTTGATAAGCTCATGCAGTTTGACTTGTAATCATATTTTCTTTAACAGCAACCATAGTGAGATGTAGACTCAAATTTGGGTCAACATATCTATATACAAGTAGACTTTAATGCTATTTGGCTTGGAGTGACTTGCATCAGCAGAATAGCATCCCTAGCATATGTTTGTGTGTGTGTGTGTGTATGTGTGTGTGTGTGTGTGAGAGAGAGATAAGAGGCAGGAAGTTTCAGCCTCTGCATCAGTGCACTTCAAGCAGGCCAACAGGTGGTGTTAGCAACAGAGAGATGCAGTCCATATCTGTGCAGATCTGTTGTCGGGCCAGATATCTCTGTGCTCAGGCAGTTTGGTTTGGTGGCAGTAATTGACAAGCTGTCAGCCAGCCAAGAGACACCCGTGTCCTTGGAAAAGCTCTCAAGGACTCCCTACAGGGACAATGACAATCACTGACGCTCCCTGCATTCCTGCAACTTAAACAAACCCCCCAAACTGAATGTGGAAAGGCAATGAAAAGGTAAAAGGGGGAGAGGAGAGCAAACAGGGACATTTCTGAAGGTAGATTGAAGGACAGAGAGCGAGTTCCACAGAGAAGGGGGATGATAGACAAGGAGGACGAGAACACTAATGAGGTGGTGAGTAACGACAAATCCTGAGTTCAATCTCCGGTCACAGAGGGCACCAGCCCTGCTCAAGTGTCCTTGTAAGTACTTCAAGGGATGCTTTTCTATTCCTGGCCCTGAACACTCACCTGTCTGAGAAGACAAAAAACACATTTCTCTTGTGGGAATTAAAGGATGTATAACATGGAAAAATGCATAAGTGTAGTAAAAAAAAAAGGTGAATTTAAAATTTTAAAAATTTAAAAACAAAGATATTGAATTGATGCCGCCATGTAAGCTCTGTGATTTAAGCGACTTTGCCAAAGCTTTGCTCTTTTCTTTCTTGTCAACCTGCTTGCTGAATTTCCACCTGAGTTGTTGCAGACTCCTGGTAGACTGTTTGAACTACGGATGTCGGGATGTGAGGAGACACTGAGCCACCAGCCCACAACACACGAGCTGGCTCTCTGTGAAGTCTGCTTTCCTAGAAGTTGGTGTATCCATTCACATATCTACTGAGATGGGGCCAGAGGAGATATACTTTATGTGTGTGCAGAGCAGAGGATAGGACAGGAATATTGAAGAAATATGCGCTGTTACAATACATTTTCATATATCCTGCAGCATATTCTGAACTAAAAACAATCCAACTAGAGATGCTGAAGCTGTGCCTCTGATCAGCTATAAAACCTGACATCTTCTCCTTATGACTTGTCCTTGTATAATAAAAATTTAAATGCAGCAACAGCTCTTCCAAGACTCCCAAGAGGGCTCCCTGTCCCTGTCGCCTGAACTAGAGGCCATCGGCTGCCATTGATTTACCTGCTGTTTGTCGATGTGATAGGGGAATGCATATCACAGGTTATTTAAGGTGAAGTCTGTGTGTCTGTCCAGTGTGCTTCATATACAGGTGGAGGTCATTATTGGAACAAAGAGAATGATGTGGCGAGGCAATTTAGGGGAAGGTGAGTAGAGAAGGAGAGAGAGATGTGCCACTGGAAGAGATCCAGACCTTGAATGAGCAGGCAGACAAGAGCAGAAGAGATCGTGCGGAAGAGAAGACCGTGGGAGAGGCAAAGTCACCTGACCGGGCTGGCACTACCAGATAATACTCATCAGAGGACGTGCTTTTATCTGCCCCACACAAGATATAGATGCCCTACTCACTCACTCCCGCAGCATAACCTGAAGTCCGTTTTCTTCCGACTTGACCTGTTCTTATTTTTCTGGTGGCATTTAGAACTGGAGTATGAGAGTATTGGCTCCACCAGTCAGAAACTGATTTGTTTATTAATCAATCACTTCGTTAACAGAAAATGAATTAAGCCACAATTTAAATAAATTGATTACCCATTATGATTGGCCATTTATTTATTAGCAAAGAAGCGAAACATTCTAGTTGCTTCTGATTAAAAAAAAGGTAGTTAATTGATTAAAAAAATAATATTTTGGTGAACTGATAATGAAAATAATCAGTAGTTGAAGCCCCAGTAATATCAATTAAATTTCATATAAATTGCAGTATTATTGCATTGACTTATTATGTTTGTTTTGTTTTTTTGGCACTGAAAAATCAAACATCCAACAGGATTAAATAAGACTATATTAGAAGATAAAATATATTCTTAAGAATTAATATGTTGGAACATTAACAGCCCCTGAAAACTTGTTTTTAAATCTTGAGCATTTCACTATAAATATACTGTAGAGTAAATATTAGTGACTAATTACACAATAGTTAAAGTGTGGGAAAAAGGTTTCATTCATTAAAAGTGAAACACTGAAACACAGAGCTAATCTTCTTCTCCAGGACCGTGTGGGTGTGCTTTGATCACATTTGATTGACAACATAAAAGGTAACAGCTCCACACCTCTCATCAGATCTTGATTTGATCCTGATTGGTGCACAGGAATATGTGACATCAGAGCCCCACCCACTTCAAACTAGTGAGAAGAGCACAAAGAAAAAAAAAAAAACCATAAATCTGTCTTCCAGGACCCCTAATATGCATATATAAAGTATATACACAAATGAATCCCTCTTTGGACAATCATACAGTCCTTAGTCACCAGCTGAATAAACACAGGGTAACTGTCAAGGTTTGGTGTATCAGATGATCAGCTCTCCCACACCACTAGCACAACTATCAATTACACACAGCAGTCAGCCATCAGGATCCTTCGGCTATAACTGGCCACGATAACTTCATTAGCATGCGCATCAGCCACTGTCCTCTCTGTCTCTCTCTTTCTGTTTCCCTTACTCTCACAAATACGTACACACCCGCTGACCCCACCTTACGTTGCACACTCACTCTCTGATCTCCCAGATATCCTTTGCTCACCCCCCCCCCACCCTCCGCCCCCTCTGGTGCTCCCCCAGGACCAACCTGGGCTTAGGCTGTTTTTTCAGCTGCCTGTCTTGTAGTAATTACTTTAACTGTGCCAGTCAGGGAGCGGCAACAACAAAATGGTGTATCTACAAACTAAAAATCAGAACACGGTATATTTGACTTGATTAAGACCGTGGCTGTGTTTCCTGCAGCACATTAAACCAGAGTTTAACTAATCACAAACTGTTTCTCTCCTCTGAATTTTGATTCTGTTGATTTCTTCGCTGAGCCCCCTGAGACAGCAAAAGTGAAACGCCTCATTTCAATATTCACATGGTGTAAAGATAAACAGCCACGGGAGTTTGCAAATCATTTTACTCTAATGGATTGTATTGACTTCTAGCATGCCTTCGCTGTTATTTTAATAGGATTTTAAAATTGAAATTAAACTGAGCATCTCTGTGTTTAGATGCAAATATACACTAGCATACAAACTGATTGCAAATTAGGACAAAAACATTACAGGAAAAATCATGTTTTAGCTCACTGGACATGGATAGTTCATGACACTGGTGTAAGGTAATGAGCCTGCTTTTATCATATACTGAGCTGTGTAGTATGATAAGAGCACCTTGCCTCTCACACTGAACTGCATACAGTAACAGTATCATAATGGCCACCTTTTATGCTATAATAGCTGACCTCATTTTGCAAAGATTTTGCTTTGAGCAGCAGAGTGGGGTGGAATAATAAACATAAATGAAATAACAAAGCAATCCATGACTGAGGTAATATTACCGGTTATTATTACCCAAAGTGTGGGAGGCATGCCAATGACAGACTGAGGCTGTCTGAAAGAAGTGTTTCCAGGTGTGTGTTGTGGATGTAGTAAGATTTCTGATGGATGCTTCAAGATGTATAATTGAACCTCTCTGCTTGTGCTAAATTGTCTGTATGTGTTTCTGTGAATGTGTCTCAAAGGTCAAGAATAACAAATATTTCAAAGCCAGACTTTTTATTTGTGACACGTTCCATTCAATTTCTTCAGTTTCTCTGTAACGCTACATGAATTATAGTGAATGTAGGTCAGCAGCAGAGAAATTCTGTTCATACAGAAGGGCTTATATTCAATCACTATGGCCAGTCAAATGGTTATGTGAGAAATCACTGCAATTTCCCCCCAAAAACATCCATTACATTACATGGATATAGAAAGGCACAGCATACTGCTGCTACAGTGAGTGAAAATAGACCAAACCCAGTCACACCAAGTCCAATAAATTACTTCTTAAGAGGTAGTGGATCAATAGGTCAGGTAGTGTGTATGTGTTCAAGTCTAACTGGTTGACCTCTTTACAGGACTGCAGGGCTGCACCACAGAGACCCTGAGCACAGCAGATTAGAAACCCTACACAGCTGAGCGAGCTGGAGTGGACCTTTTCCACGCGGATGGATATATAGTTCCCCCAAAGAAATCTATAGGGAGACGCAAAGTCATTTAACTTCACTAAGTAGCAGCATCAATACTAGGAACAGTGCAGCTTACTCATTTAAACTGATACATCTAAACTCAAGGTACTGGCTGATACTGAATACCAATGTTTTTTTTTCTTCTCTTTAATCAATTTAAAATCTGTGCTTCTCACTGTGTAGCACTAATTGTGACCATGCTTTTGGACAACAAATAACAATGAATATTGGTGAAATAGAGAAAGAAGAAATGCATTAAGTGTGACTAAGGAACCGCATTCCATGTGGTTGGGTTAAGAACCAATCCAATTCTTTATATTATGCGTCAGTGCTTAATTAAAATCAGCAGGTGATAACTGAACTGAGACTAATACGTAGTTACTTACAGTTATATTGGCAGACCTACTCTTCTACTATTCAAGTTATTAAAGCCACTAAATAAAAAGTCAGACTTCATAATGAACACCAGTTCTTCCACAGAATAATTTCACAATTCAAGGTCTGACTGTAAAACCAATTCTAGCCCAATCCAGTGACATTTTTTGCTCCGAGCTACACTTATATGATCCATAAGTCTATTGTTCTAATAGAACAGCTATACTGCCTAAGATATGACTTGACAGATCACAGCAGGGAGCAACATGAGAGGGAGTTTTACTCTCTGCTGATAATGGCAAAGGCTGATACATTTTTACCGACATGTCAGCAGCCTGCAGATGGATGCAGATCATCCTCGGTAAAGGAAAGATGAAACAAGTCTACAGATTCTTTTATACAACTGAGGCGAATCAAATGGCTGATAAAGAAGACTCTTAACCTTTGTGTATGATACGGTAAGTACAAAAGTACATGTACAAAACACATGCATGTCATACAGAATACAGTAAAACAGGATCCTCAAAATGTAGCCTTTAACTAAAGACGTAACTATATGTAACATGAGTAGTAGACACTGCACTGAAACTGACTAGGTGTTTGAAAAGAATATCAATTTACAAAAATGGGCACATGTCTGACAATAATCTGGAGTGCAATTACTTCAATCATTATGAAAGGCTGCTTCACGTTTTGGAGAATATTCTGTCGTTGTTGACTCAGCTTGCTATCTCTGCAAAGCCACCATTTCATTAGCGAGGGGTAAAAAAAAAAAAAAAATCAATTCTCCGGCAAATCATATGCGGTGTCTCATCAGAGTGAGTAAATGAACCCCCGCTCGCCTTCGCTGTTACACAGACGGTTTAATACTGCAGCTGTGTTTGTTAGGTATGAGGAAGAAAAAGTGATAGGCCATTGCAGATGAGTGGGAATGGAGAAATGGAGGAGGAAAAAAAAGAGTTTGGGGTAAAGAAACTGATTACATCGAGGTGGTGTTTACACGACGTGAAGTAGAAAACCTGGTGTGTTAATTAGGTGAAGATGACAGAGCTCAGGGAAGGAGCATATGCATACCACAAAAGGACTCATAACTTAAAATACTATATTACATACTTGAACATTACATATTGTAAGGGAGTGTTTCTTCATACACACTAAATGCTCCACAAGAAATACATTATATTTAGGCCGTTCTTGTTCTACTCACATGGAAACCTGATCAGTGGGAGTTGATCCATTTATTCTTTTTGTGGATATTATGTCATTTACTGTAAAAGCTCTCAGTGTGGTATTACTGTAATAGATGTAGTGCTATTACTATCACTCCCTTGTTCTTGGAATTATTGGTTTTGGTTTGTTTTTTTCTTTTCAGTAATTAGTTATTGGTTATCAGATAGGTTTCCTTTGTATATTGGCAATATCTGTGTTACAAATCAGGTCAAATATAAAGCCCAAAATTATAAGTTTACCTCAAAGGGCTTTATGAGATGTACTTGAAATAACAGCATATGAGCATATCACATTCTCATATTGTTGCTGTTTTCATTTTGTGATACACTTTGTAACACAGGTAATAGAAAAATACTTGTATTTCTACATCATGCTCTTATATTCAGGATTTTCTTGTCATTAAACAGGCATATTTTACCTGTAACTGTTGTACTCATGTTTCAATGCCAGTCAAACTTCCCTCTTCGGTTTAAGCAGCACAGCAGAACAGCTGCATTATTACTACAGCTACTCCAGTTCTCTGTATCTGATCAAAAAGAGGAAAAATACAAGGAGGATCCCTGCCTCTCTCTCGGATCCTTCTCATAAAAAGCTTGTTCCTTTACAACCGAATGCACACAAGTGGATTTTCTTTAGGACAACAATGAAATGTCCAAGGTTGTTCAAGCGTAACATTGAGATAAAGCTACATCTTTTTCTCATGAGGAGAGTGGCAGACCCAGGAGAGTTTACATGTATTCTACTCTTACTACACCTCTCACTCTCACTGCCTCTAAAAACCATGAATATCTACACTGTACAATGCAGGCACACCATACACAATTCGGTCTGAATACTGCAAACTACACAGCAATAATCCACATCTTTGTTGGTCAGAATAAAAAGTCTGCTCTTAAGGACACACATCAGGATGCAATACACCGCATGTGAAAGCTTTACTATATAAACTCATTGATCTTTAGAGCAAAGGTGCTTTCTATCAGCATCAAAAGCATCACCAGCTTTAATCGTCTTCAACTGTCACATAACGGAGACGCAATTTAATTGTGCACGGAGCCAAAAATAAAGAGGAAACAGAGGCAGAAGAACTGAGGCAGAGAACAGAGGGAGAAAGTGGAAGGGGGGGAGAGACAGGTGGAAGAGGAAGATGGAGGGAGGAAAAACAAACATTGAGAGCACACAGGGGACTATGTATGCAGTTGAGCCTCACTGACTGCTGTGGCCTCACAATAAGATTTCCTGTCTTCTTCACTGTTTTAATGTTGTGCGTGCGGGGCATGAGTCTCTGTCCACGGTGCTGAAACCATCCTCACTACAGCTCCTACATCTGCTTAACATGCAGTCCATGTTTGTGTGTGTGTGTGTGTGCTGCTACTACACATCCAGCTGAAGCACAGAACCGAAACGTCAGCACTTTGTGAAAATGCATCATGTTTCATATGAATGTTGCTGTGCCTTAAAACACACACACAGTGCATATTATGCTGCTGTGTTCCCACTGTGCATCTCTTAGTCATAATACAGATGTCTTCTCAGTTGTCAGTTCGATTTAAGTCATAATGACAGATTCACAGATCTGCTGCGTCTCAGCCGGTTCAGCTGGATGTTTCATCTCTTTCTGTCTTTGCTCTGATTTTGCCTCACACCTGTGCTTTCAGTGAGAAATCCAATAGCAAACAAAAGGATGAAGTCATGCTCTCCCCTGGGTTGCTTGGATGCCACATTGAAATACCCCGGGATGAACACATAAATCCCCTGACTGACAAACAGACATAGAGGCAGGTAGTTAGTTAGGCTGTGTCCTCTGTAGCAGAACGCACAGTAAAGCCAGCCCTGCTGTGTAACATGAATTACAACTGGCTTCCCTGAGTGGCCCCAACTTCAACAAACTGTAATAGTGTTGAGTCAGGCAGTGGCAGGGTACATCATCATCTTTTGAAATGCAAATCACTGATGGAAAGGCTAAGCCTGGAAATGCGAGGGCAGAAACATCTGCCAATATCCCTTTATATGTGTTTGGCTTCAAACGGAGCGCAGTGGGACGTTATAAGGGAGGTAGCCCGATCAGACAGAAGTGCGTAAAAATAAATGGTTGCTTTTTCCCCAAATTTTAACAACCGACAGCTTTAACATCTGTGAGATGTATGTGTGTAATAATACAGATCAATATGCTCGTTTAAAAGAGTGTGAGTGCTTACATTGCAGATGTGCGCTTACCATTCAGCACAAACTATAAATAAAAGCGGATTAATGCAGTCTGGTTCAAAGCAATGGTCCTTTAAATTGGCAGGCAAGAACTTCAGAGTTCTTGGGTGCATTTGTGCACTCACCTCAAACAAGGGTCCGATTTTATTCTTCTCAAGATACGACTGGATTCTGGACTGTTGTGGAGACGCCATGAAGAAACTGTATTGTCTCGCAAGAGCTTTTAGCAGGATGAAATCATGAGGTGAGCCGGTGTCATTCGTCCTTCTGGCGACGTCTCGGCGACTAAAATGTGCAAAATGTCACCCAAGTAACTGTCAGTCGCGGTGGTGCCACGTTAAGTTGTAGATGGGTTGCGTCAAGTGCGGAGCAGGCGGCTCTGATCCCGGCTCATTGTGGAGACTCAGCCCGGGACCATCCCCAGCTTGTCGCCTCACTGACTCTGTGGCGGCAGCCTCCCTGTAGAAGCCAATGGCACAGCAGCTCTGTGACAGAGATTACAAATCTTCCGCTCACTGGCTGCCTGTGTTAACAGTGCCACCGCCACTCCCATTTATCCACTGCTCCCTGCCTAGCCCACTGTGTTCAACGCGATTATGTGTCTTGTAATGCATCTATCTGACCATGCAGAAAAATTTCCATACCAACAAATGGCGCAACAAAAACGCGCACTGACAGTAATTAACGCAGGTGCAGTGCATCCTGCTAATTAGCCTATTATAAGGCATGCTGAAAGTTCAACAAGTCTTTTTTTTATTGGAATTATTTTTTTTCCAATTAAGCAGTGAAACTGTTCCTAAACAACAGCAGGCTAAGATGGCAAGATGAATGGTTGTTATCAGGTAGTAGGAGTGTTTTGCAAAGGATATAACACTAAAATTATGTATTGGAATGCATTTTAACAATAGTATGAATGAAGCCAGTAGTGCACCAGTATAAAAGGTCATTTTCATGAGCAAAAACTACAGAGGTGTTCATCCACTGTTATCAATTTTAATATATATTTTACATACAGTATACATGACAGCATTTTAGTGTTTTGAAGTAAATCTGCAGCAAATATCAACCTTCATTTTTACATTGATTGAAATGCAGGCACACAGTACAGTATATAGGAAACACTACTTGAGCTTATTGATGCAGTTTATTACCACTTGTTTGTTTGCATAGTAGTGAGCTAGACATCCACTTCACAACGATAACATCCAATAATAAGGGTTAGACAGTGAACTGATGGGATTCAATCCATTTCATTGAGCTGTTTTAACCACATTCTCTCATTATTCATATTTTGTTTCTTCACTCTGACATATCTTCTAATCAGATGCATTATACGATAAAAAAAAATGGAAAATATATATGTATAAAGTACAACAGTGAAAAATGTAAAGTATTAAAAATACTATTTACGGTTTTAAAATTCTATTTACACTTTAGGCAGCTACTATGGACCCAATAACTGTCTTTAATTAGGTTGATCCTTCATGAGTGGAGGGAGGGAAGACTTCAGAAAGGGGATTCTTGAGACACAGAGCTCCTCAGGACTTCTTCAGCATACTCCTGGATGCAATGCATTATGGGTCACCATCTGGGGGTGGAGGCTGGCACAGCTTGTACAACCTGATCAGAGAGAAACACCGGGAAAGATGGCATTAAAATAACAGTATAACATGTTCTACCATAATCACTAAAAAACGCAGAAACTCAAAGCAATGATCTGCAGATGATGTGTCGAGACATTTTGCTTCCTTAGGCTACAAATCTTTGTCTCTCTCTCTCTCTCTCTCTCTCTCTGTCTCTCTCCCCCCTCTCTCTTTCTCTCTCAACCCAACCAGTCGAGGCAGATGGCCGCCCACCCAGAGCCCGGTTCTGCTTGAGGTTTCTTCCCTTGAAAAAGGGAGTATTTCCTTGCCGCCGTCGCCAACTGCTTGCTCATGGGGGAATGTTGGGTCTTTGTAAATAATATTGTAAATAGTAGGGTCTAGACCTGCTCTTTATGAAAAGTGCCCTGAGATAACTTCTGTTATGATTTGGCTCTGTGTAAATAAAATTGACTTGACTTTGCTTGGTGCAAAGGAGGTGTAATCAGGAATTTAGCTGTACTTTCAGGAAGAAAGCTGTTAGCACTGAAAAAAAGAATTATCCTTAGCGGCACACGACCAGCTCTGTGCCTCAAAGTCAAACAACATTAATTATGTTCAAAGTGTGAAAAATTACTTCACAGTTTTTACCTTCTTACAGTTATCTGTATACACAGCAGCTTGGTAAAGACAGTTTGTATAAATATGAAATCGAAAATGTACAGTAGTCATAAGCTTAGTTTTTTAAATGCCACATGAATTATACAATAGTTACAGCTGTTTGCACATTTTACAAGAATAAGAATGCATACTGGCCTGTTTCTTTTTCCATAAAAACTCTAATCTCACAATCAAGTATTATATGGTCTGTTCTGCTGCCTTAATGAACAGAAACATTATTATCTTATTCAATTGTGTTATTCGTATCCAATATAAGCTGTATTTCTTGCATCCTATTACAGCACTGCTTTCCTCTGTAGTTGAAATAATCACTTGTGCCACTCTTTTGGTCGGACTTCACATCTCATGACTGCATGTTAACCTCACACTACAGATGTACGGTCCTGTCCGTCTACAGATCAGGAGGGTTGAGAATCAACCATGTTTCACAATCATATGTAAGAAAGCCACACTGGAGCAGTCACTCACGCTGTAACAATTATGACATAAACCTACTGAGAGTGCAGCAATTTTGTTCTCCGACATCAATGTCTCAACACTAATCATCCCACTACTTAATTGTGTTTGTCAATTTCACTAAAAGGTTCAAAAGGGCTGCCTGTCACACAAAAGCCTATATGTCACAGCCAAATGGCTCAGGCGCTCCTCGTCCTCCTCTCAGAGTTACAGTACTGAGCACAGGGAGCTCCCCTCTAATGGAACCATTTGGCCCCAGTCCTGCACAAAAAAGCACATATACAGACCTACTGTACAAATATATGCACTACTGAAAAAGGTGACTTAGACTAGCCTGTATTCATACTGCACTACAAAGGCCATATTGGTGGCTTTCCAGGTTTTGTCCCATTTACATTCCTGCTGATCACTTGAAAAAGTATGACAAAATGTTTGAGACCGATTTCATACCTTTTAGTGAATATTTAGATCACTTTATTTATTTATTTACGTCAAATTTATGCTATTGCCACATAGCAGAGAGCAAGAGTTGCTATTCAGGTTCTCGATGGTGCATTTAGATAAACTCTGACATCCGAGATTCAAGAGTCTGCACAAACTACAGTATATACTGTACGTAACAGTACAACAATCAACAATTCTTGTCCATTTGCACTAACAAAAATAATGTGAATACTATATGTGCATGGGTTTGGGCTTCAAAAACTGTTGTGCTTTGAATGCAGACTCTCAAACTTTCAAGTCAGATAATCCTTGAAAGCAGCAACAAGGAAGAACAATCCCTGCTTGCAACGGCATTACCACGGAAGAATAACATAGCTTTGACAAAAACAGGGAAACTTAGGGTAAAGGTGATTGATTATACATCTCTAGCAAGTCTTAACCCTCTGCAAGTGGATAAAAAAGGTGAAATAAATGGAATCCAATGGCTGCAAGGAACATAGCAAATCAATATAAAAATCTGTTATACTTTGAAAAATGGTTGAAATTACATAAAATATGCATGGTTCATCACTATTGAGTTATAATATCCAACACTGTATATTCCCTTAATTCGATATGCTGATATTCCCCCACATACACAGGAGGTGACTGCAGTTTTACCTTGGGACTGATGACGGTGTACGATCCCTCACTCCCAGATTCTTGGCAGAATTCTGAACTCTGGCACCCTAAAAGACAAACAGGCATCAACAATGCATGACATCACGAATCAGGTTGAAACGCAACAGACAAAAATAGGAGCTAAGAATAACACCATAAAGAGAGGAGCTTAAACAAAGCTTAGACAGCAAGCCAAAGAACATTTCTGCCCTCTGAGTATTGAAAATGCTTTCGCCCAAAGCTCTGCATGCAAAAAGAAAAAAAAAAACACACTGAAATGTCTGGTGATTTAGCTTTTGCTTGGAAATAATACTTTGCTGCGCAATATTATTGAAACTTTTTACTATGTGGAATTACATGTGCTGCATTGCCAACATTAATTATTGAACTTTTTTTCTATCAGTAAGCTTTGGAAACTTTTGAGACCTTGCTGATTTTAGTGGTGTAACTCTTTGTGGATCGATGGTATGCCCTTGGCCTTGCTTGTTGAGCAGATTTGTTTATGGTCATAAATTCAGAAACACAAGATCCACATTTTTTAAAAGTCCACTGGGCCCTCAGATGAGCTACGATCAGACAACATCTTGGCTGGACTAGATCTCTAGTGATGTTTTTGTTTGATGACATGAGTTTCTTCCATGTGAGATTGCTTCTTGTCAGGCCATGAATGACTGGCAGTCACCTGTGCGGAAAACATTATAAATTCTAGGCTAAACAGCTCCTATAAATATTGTAGGTCATAAAGTAGACTTCATGTGATGCATGTTGAGACTCTGAAATTTAAATCACAGCTGCTGAGTGCTGTTTATCTATAGAACCTGTCTTCTTTCTAACTGTGTATGCAAAAAAGCAAATGCAGAATAGTCTTTGTAAGGAAATAAAAGTAAGTAGTAAGGCATTTGGAAGATGAATGGGGTGTGTGTGTGTGTGTTACAGAGTTTGATTATGCCCAGTCAGGAACACGTCTGCTCTATGTTCTTGTAGTCTGCTGGTTGTGAGCAGAGTCGGCAGATACACAACTGCAGGGTGCAGGAAGCAACAAGACACCTATAACACCTGCACTCGTGCAGTGCACCCTCCCTCTCCCTCTGTGACACATGCACGCAAGCGAAAATACACACTCAAATTATTATCCCAAGAGGTCACGAGCGTCTTTTCTTTGAGGGAAGAGGGAGCGACAGCCCAAAAGTGCATTAGCTGACCTCTCGGTTACAACTCTGCAGTCTGCCATATTACTGTCCGCCCCGAGTTAGGTCCTGATAGCACGATAGCATCAGCAATTATTCGATGCCTATCACAGCCATCCATTCTGATGCTTCCAGACATAGATGCCCCCTAATGTCCCTAAAGGACACAGCACCCATAGAAGATCAGATGAGTCAGACACAACAGCAGAAATAAAACTCTTTACACAGTTTCTTCAACAAGTGAAACTTGTTTTATATAAAAACTTTATAGTCTATTGCAAAGCTGTAGAAAATCTATACTCTTTAATTTGGCTCAAAAGTAAGTAAGACACACTATATACAGAGTAAAAATAGATTAAAAATGAAGCTGTTCAAGAGGCAGCAAAATAAAGGTAAGTATTAACAAGCAGTCCTTCACAGCTTGTTCGCAATGAACACCCAGTCGCTCATGCATTAAAAATGCTGCATGTACTGTGTACAATTGTTTACATTTTTTCTTGTTTTCTCATTTTTGCTTCACTTCACTCATTTTTGCTCAAACCGCGGATTGTTTTATAGATGATGTTGCTGCACCTAAAACTGAAAGTTAATATTCTGCCAAGGCTTTAATGGTTGGAACATCAATGAGCAAGTGAACTAAATATTTCCAGGGAGGAAACTAGTTCATTCCATTTGATCTGTCATTATCAGTCTTGCCAACTTTTCTCTGGAAGTACAAGTTCATCTATACTTCTTACTATTTATAAAAAAAGTTATTACTTACAACTTTGTCCCCACCATTGGCTGAAATTGGGAAAAAGGTGACGCTGTGAGTTGTCTACTTAACTCAGTTTACGCAATTTATATACACTCTTCCTAGACAATCCAAACATTGGCCTTTCCTAAGAAAAAGTTTGCAAAACAAGCTGTGATTGGACCCATTTTGCACAAATCACTCGTGTATTCTCATTCTGGATGATGTTGTCTGGGCTTGATTGATGGGCCCTGCTGGGATGCTGTGCTGATAACCTTTTTGCGAGTAAGTATGACTATTCAGCAAAGAAGAAGAGGCGTCATCCAAAGCCTGTGTGATATTCAGATTCATCAGATTCATCAGCTGATGTCTGAGAGCAAGGACACACAAACACAGCAGAGCAGACTCCCCTCTGCTCTCTATCTGGACTGAGCAATCTCTTCTCAGCGGTGTCTAGGTCAACGATGACGCAAGGAAACAGAAACTCAAATGTCTAATGACAGACGTGGAAAAATGACACAATCTAAAAGATCTATTCTAACAGGAGGAAGACAAGATAAATTTACTTTGATTCAACAAAAAATATCTCAAACCACACCCTCCACAAGATGAGTTTTTTTCCCAGCCACATACAGTAGTACTGAAGGTCACACAATACATAGACTTGCACCCTCCTGGCTGGCAGCCCAGTTCTATGAGTGTAGAAATTAAATGTCTTTTCTCCCTCAGCCTCTCGACTAACCTCTCCTCTCACTGCAAACAGCAATATAACCACCACTCACAGAACTTCTAATGAGAGTCTGAGATATGGGCCAAGCTCTGGTCATGGCTGGAGCCTTTTGTGGGGTGAAAATGTGCACACAGTGAGAGATAAATGTGAGTTCTTTCCTTCTAACCCAAATAGAAATGCAGGCAAACAAAAAAGCTCTCAGCCAGTCAGTTTCTTTTACTTTTTCTTTACCCTCTCATTAGGTCAGATAGCATATTCTAGTAGCATTGAATGCATATCTGAAAAGATTAAAATCAGATAGGGGGTAGAACAGGGGAAGAGGCGAGAGAAATTGTAATGTAGACAGGAGCATGCTTAGGATTTTTGCTTGTGGACAGCAGCAAAAAGTTAATTCACCCTCCCGAATATTGAAAAGTGTTATACTTACTGTTGGCTGCCTTTAAAAATTGCATTCTTACTGAAGTAATAGTGTCTGAGAGCAATCCTGACCAAGGCAGCTAAAATGGCATAACAGCTTTTCTATTGGCACTGTTAAATCCATTGCTAATACTGTTTTGGCAGCGCAGTTTGACTCAATGAAGCATACAGTTTATCTAATGATTTTGGATGCAGAAATTGCGCTGTGGATGGAAGCACACATGCCTTCCAAGTGAAAAAATGTCACTGCAGGGAATGTAGCAACAAAAGGCTGAGGAGAGATACACAGACAGGATATGTGTGCTGAAGTATACATAGTCACATTATGTTCATTTACAAAAAAACACATACCTGTTTCCGCATGACATCGGTGGCCTGCATGATGCAGCGAGGGGGCAGGCCGTGGTTTCGTGCCAACAGGATGGCCTGCTCCAGTGTCACACTCAGGGTGCAGCTGTTGGTCAGAGAGGAAAACATAAGGTCAAGCTCAAACATACGCTCTCAGTCTGCATACTTATCAGATCCTCACTAGGGGAGTGGACGACGCTGAAATGTCTTGTGGACAAACATCACGAACATTGCTCCTGTTCATGCAGTTTTAGAGAAAAAAACTGTATTTAACGGTATTTATCTTCCTGTTTTACTAATGCTGCACTATCACAGCATGCAGTCAGAAAATACTAAATAGTGGCAATAAACACCTTATATGACTCAACACTCACTTATTCACATTCTCAACATCTTTTCATGGTAATAAAGCAGTTTTTGCAGCAGACAGAGAGTCTAATCTGTGACTGAAACAAACATCAACACAAAAAAACAAAAGCATGCCAAACTCAAACTCTGGGCTTCATCCAGACATGATAAATCTCTGGCAGAATTCAGTACAACTATATCAAATCTCCCTGTGCGTGTTTTGCTCTACTTGACACCTTGTCATTACCATCACATTCCTCCTGCTTCACCTCCGCTCATCTCCTCACTAATGAATCATTTCACTTGCCGTCGAAATGTCACTCACGGTGAGCAAACACGCGGTATCAGGAGAATAACAACTCCCCTGATCTTTGCTTTAGACTGAGCAGAAAGAGAGGATTAAACCTTGTCGTGGACTTTCTGCATTTGAGGAAGGCTTTCCGGTTTTCTCATCATCAGGATTGATACTTCCTGTTGCAGCTGAGAGAAAAGGGTCCAAGGACAAGTCAGCATGTCTCTTGTGGCAGAGGCGATATACTCTCACCGCCATAACAGTGTGATGTGTGTAAAATGAGTGTTGACGCGAGTCTGTGATTCATTAGTTACAGCAAACTTTGTTCCCAGGCGCATACATAGACATACAGTGTCTCTTCCTCTCTTCTCACCTTCACACACACACACACACACACACACAGACGGCAGCGTGTGGATAAATCCTTGGAGAGCCAGTGTCAGGTGTCAAGGCTGCTGGGTGACCTTTCTATGATAACAAGCTGTACTAGTATATCGATCCAGCCTTTTCACTGCAAATTTAACTGTCCAGAGTCCCAACACTGCCAGGCTCAGTTTCACTGAGCAACATAGCCGGGGGGCTAGCAAGAAATCTGAGCTGTTTATTTAATATCTTCTTCTCTCATGGTTGGGATTCACGCTGACTCAGAACAAAACTTTAAAAAAATAAAAGGAGCGGATGTGCAATGAGGGACGTGTCACTGCCAAAAGCAATTACCTCAAATCAATCAGATTTAAACATCCCCTTGAGTTCCAGTTTCATAACTTTATGATAGGATGTGATAAAAGTAATGAACTCAACAATCATCCCCAGCATGTGCGGAAAGATATCCCAGTAGAGATTAGAATTGCAAAAGATGTCTTTTGCAGGCCACCCCAGAATATTTTCAGCACCCATTCTGAGCTTCCCACACCGATAAAGGAGGGTGGAAAAAAAAAAAAGTCACCCACAGAGGATCTTTAAATATCTCCTCAGTTGGAGCAAGATGAAGGAACTGCACAAAATCTCTCTGTGTGTGAGGCTGCATGGTTTCCCTTTTCATTAAGGCTGGTGAGATAGTATGTGATTTATACCCATCTGTTTTATGTCGTTCCAGCCCATATCCCATTTACACTCCTCCAGAGCTGAGTCCATACTGATAAATGAGAAGAAACAAGAGAGAGACAAGTGCAAAGAAAGGGAAAGAATGACAGAGAAGACGCAGGATGCTGAGATAGAAAGAAAGAACAAAAGGATGGGATGAACATATAGAGGCCAAACATTTATATCAGAGAAAGAACTGCTTGTGCAGTCTTTAATATTTGACTGTAATGAATAAATCCAAAGAAAAAATGCCTAGTGGTTGAGCAAGTTATGTGGAATGTGGGTTAGGCCTTCTGCTTTTGATACGTTCTCCCCTCTGTGCTAACTTTTTGTTTTGCTGTCAGACAGTGAATTCTCCTTTTGCCTCTCTAATGGATTTTTGTGGAGGTGATGGACAAAAAAATCTGAAGAGGAAAGGAGAGGAGCGCAGCATATTACAAACTGCTGATGCCCCCAAAATATCACGCTTTCACCGTTATTAAAACTCATCCATCAAGCCAACTAATCCAATCAATAGTGCCTGAGAAGGCTGCCACACTGATAATGCAATTTCCACATTACTAATCTACTGGCTTGCTTTCATAGGATTTCAATTATTCCAGATTTAGTTTGTGTGCTCACCGTTCACGCAAGCAACGCACTGATTCTTTTAAATACTTTAACATGTGAAATTATACAGAGAAACCACTGAAATCAGTTTATTCATATATAATTTGTATTCTGTCAATAGTAAGGGGGTTATAGATAAAAGCTTGACTGCCAATGTTTATGACATTGATTTTTGGATAATAGCAGCAGGCACCAAAGCGATTCAAACTCAATCTAATGTCTAATACGCCTATCATTCTGCCCCTTTCAGAGGGTAAAATAGTGTTTAAGGAGAAAGCCAGTTCACATATAATCCTAAATACGGCAGGCCCTGTCACCTGCTGTGTCACAGTACACTTAGCCCGCCTGTGTGGGTGAGTTGTGGCTGGTGCGTATAATGGTACACACACAGACACACACACACATAGCTTGTGGGTTAATAAAGTAGCAGCAGTCGTCACACAGACAGGAACTTTCTATTAGAGCTCAGGCAACCAGGCGGCTCCATCCACGGCACTTTATCAAGCCATCAGTCACATCCAGTGAATGCATGAACGCGCGTGTGTGAGAGCCTGTGCATGTGACTGAGACAAAAAGATATGGAAACTGTCATGGGGTAAAGAAAGAAGGTATCAGAGAGATGGAGGGGGGGGCAGGTGAAGGGAAAAAGCAGAGTAAGAGATGAAAGATTGAAGCTGGAACTAGGGATCAGCGGTGACAAACGATCAGGATATTTCTGTCCTCATGCATTGATGAATGTTGCCCTCAGCAGCAGGTGAATTAGGCAGCCGTAATGAGAATGGGAGTAATTGACCTGTCTCCATCCTGTAAAGTGCTATGCCTACTTAAAAGTCCCTAATCTGGTCTGAGAAACAATGGGCCCTATTAACTAGAATATCCTGCTGGTAATTAATGCAGAGAAATGTGTATTAATAGAAAAACCCCACGGTGAGGAGTGTAGGGCTATGGAGATATCATGAAATTGAGAGGTAGACAAAGGATAAACGAAGGAGCATAGAGCGAGGGAGAAAGTGCGGTGTGAACTAAAGGTCAGGAGAGCGTCAATGCTAGAGTGAAGTAAAAGAGAAAAATCTGTCACGAGAAAGAAAATAATAAGCAGGGACATATAATTTAACTGTAAGTTGGTTCATATAAAACTGGAGGACATGCTCACCGATGAACGCCACTGTTGCACATGACAATGTGTGTGGCTCCCAGACGCGAGCAGAGCTCAGAGGCCACAGTGAGCAGCCCCACTCCAGAAGCCCCGCAGGCGGTGTACTGGCAGGCAGCAGTGCGGCGACAACTGATAAAACTCTCCATCAGACGGTAGAGCTCCTCCAGAGCATTAAGGGGACGCATCAGCTGGGCAGAAAAAGAGAAAGAGAGGTTAGTGCAGGATCCAATGATGCAAAAAAAAACACTGCATAAAAAGAGTAGCTTTGCAGATTATGAGGTGGCTGTAGTCCTCTGTAAAGTAGCTGCCTACTGAGAAAACATGTTCATGTCAGCTTCCTTGTGGTAATTACAGATAAGTGCATATTAATCTATAGATGACATAAGCAGCGCCAATGTATTGCAAATCAAAGCTTTACTATGTATTCTAGAGCTGCAATGATAAGTCAATTAATCAGTTAGTTGGTAGCTATTAAATTAATCAACCAACTATTCTGATAATCGACTAATCGCTTTAAAGTAATTTTTTAAGAAATGTCCAAAGTCTCTGGTTCCAGCTTCTCAAACGTGATTTTTTTTTTTAAAAACTCTTACTTGACAGTAAACTGAATATCTGTAAGTTGTGGACAAAACAAGACATTTTATGTTACATCTTGGGCTGTGATAAACAGTGATTGACATTTCTCACCATTTTTTGACATTTTATAGACCAAACAACTTCTCGATTAATTGAGAAAATAATAACGAAAATAATCCATAGTTGCAACCCTAATATATTCACACTAGTACAGTCAATGCCACTTTCTAAAAGTAAACATGTATCTGCTGCAGCTCTTTTATGCTTGATCTTACATGATGTCAGTTGATGTTAGGTTTGTAGCCTTGTTTTACATGCGTAAGCACTTCCACGCTGCAACAATGAGATCTAATCCCACTCCTCATTTTTTTCCATGATGTCATGAATGCAGCATGAAGCTTTGTGAGGCTGTTCTTACCTTATCTATGAGGGCAGCTTTGGGTGCAGAGCTGGGAGGCATGTTGGACTGATCCAGGTAGAAAGCCCTGAGGGAGAAACAACAGTTCACCCTATGGAGTCGTTCAAACTGGGAGTAATGTGAGACAAAACTCTGTCTATTAAGCAGTGAGATACTGCAGTAGACATCCATTTAACAATCATACAGGAGTTGTCTTTTATTTAGTGGTTCAATTGCTTAAAAACGTTCTCTTCTCTGCACCATTAGGTCATCAGGAGCACTGGCTGCCTTTCTGGGAAAAGTAGGCCACCTGCTCATTATGGAGCTCAACCATCTGACTATCAATCATGAGAGTAACTTAGGCACAGCTCAGCAGAAGCACAGACTAAGCATCTCTTGTCCTGGGCATCGCTCCAACTGCCATTGCCTCATTCATTCATGGAGTACAGCTGATTCTGTGCTATTTCCTGTTTCTCCACTAGAGGCAGCACTGGCCTGGTGTCTTTATGGAGACAAAAGAGGATGAATGCCGCAATGAGTCCATCTGAGGTGGAGTGCTACTGATGCAAACTCAGCAGTCTGTGACTCCATCAAATCTCAGTAATCCAGCAGGGTGCTAAAAATAGGTACACTACACCACATTAAACCCCTTGTAATAAAATCACATACTCCATTACTTCTTGCTGGAAGGAATAATAATCCACAACACACAGTCACCCATATAGCACACACTGCTGAAAACTACACATATGATGCAATTCTAAGAGATGCAGTAAGAAGACTTTGAGGGAGGGAGGCTGTTTACAAAAAGCTCATTCATCTGCATTCATTCTGCTATTAAGTGAATAAAATCAGGCCAAGGAGGCATTCATTATGACTGGTATTTCTGCCTGAAATTAATGAAATTAAAGGTATACTATGCAGGATTTGACGGTTGGTGTTTGTAAACATATAGCATTCAAAGTTGGCCCCTCCTCCCCAGCTCTACTGACAAGTGTGTGTGTGTGAGAGAGAGAGTGAGACAGAGAGAGCAGCAATGATTGAGCGAGCTAGAGAGTGAATGAACAGAGGGAGCTGTGAATCAAATATATAAAACATTATTTTCTGATTGTTTCACTGTGGTTACCTTCTAAAGCACAAATAAACACACCCACACATCCACACAACCCTGCGGCAAGGTGCTGTATTGCCAGATTTTGTGTGAATGCAGAGCTTCATCCTGTCCACTGTGGCCTCTCTGCTCTGCATGTGTGTGGCTAAGCCCTACCCTCGGTCAAGTAGACACACAGACCTGAAGCTCTTTATATGTTCATGACACAGAGACAGAGAGCAGAGCGGAGCAGAGGAGAGAGACGGAGACAGCGATGTAACCTGGTCACTATGCTATGAGTCCCAACCTCAGTTACCACAATAACCACAGTTATTGGCTGGGGGCTACACACCCACTGCCCAAAGGTTGACGCCCAGAGGCATCAAGACCACAGCAAAATAATAAGAAAATACAGGCAGAGAGCAAGGTCTCTGTAGATAAATACACCACCACACACCTCTAGTGGGTCATAAGTGATAATTGAGAGGGGTTAGTTTTGTATGAGTCTATACATTGTTTTTTTTTTTAGGAAAATCCTGCATAGTACACCTTTAATTAATCAGAGCAGAGTTAACACATCCACGATTCAAGACTTTATAGTGATTATAAACCAACCGCGTTGACATGAAAAGTCATCGAGAACACGCACACACATACATGCACACACAAACACACACTCACATCAAAGTTACAGTGTAGTAAAGACACAAGCACCCACTCAGGGCACAAGTATTTATATATATACCACAAGGCCTTGATTCCACCATATTACACTTACCACTTATTTAGGCTAAGGAGGCTCATATCTAAGCAAATGTTTTATACTTCCAACAGCATGGTGCCTTTTCACTTTACCCCTAAACATAAGTGTGACACCTCATTCACATAACACACATTTATTGTGAGATACAGATGAGCAACCTGCCCGTTTTATAGCTTCACTTGTCGAAGGATTCCAAGTATTTAATCCCTACCCGGCAAATTAACCTTGTGGCGTGCGCAACTAAATGACTATGAGCAGAGTTTGCTGAGGGTTCAGATGGAGCTAACAGCCCATGTAATTGGTTCAAGATGGCCTTATCATTCAAAAGATGCTCACGATACTCTGGAAATAATACAGCGCTTCTGCAGTGAATGCACACCTCCTCAGCTGGTCTCATAAAGAGCATGTATAACTAGCATAATTGCCACAACTGCTGAATAGTCTGTGTGAGGTGTAACAGGCCAGTGTTTTGTTTCACTGACTGTTTAAAGCTTTAAATAGTTGATTTCCTCATTAAAGTTCCTACACTTAAAACCTGGCATCCACATTGTATCTGCATACGTGTATATGTGAGTGCACACGTACTCGTCTGTGTGTGGGTGTATGGCGTTTAAGGCCTGGGTTCTGTGGAAAAACAAACCGCTGCAGTAAATGAAAGTTACACCCAACAGTCTCCAAACAAAACATCATTTTCTTAACAGGTCAAACAAACAGAGAGAGGAGGGATTCAGTGGAGCGACAAAATGCTGTGAAACACAACAACACTAAAGAAAAGTTTATTGGAAGTCACAACCGTGCTCTGAAACAGAACCTATTCAGACTATTACAGCAGGTACGGCCTGTCTGTCTACCTCAGCTGTGAGTCCTTTCATCCTTGTCTTGTTTATCAGTCAACTGCTCAGACTTTTGTCTTAAAGGTCTTTGATAAAATCTGTCTGAGAGGAGACATCTGCTGTACAAGCGTCCAACTCTTCTTCATCTGCACAAATTTGTTTATCTGTTTTAGACTAAATAAAAGCACATCATTGTCTTGCTCTTGCACACATCTCTAGTAGAACCAAGGTCAAAATACCCACTGATTATCTCATCCACTGGCTATAAGGGTTGTTCTAAAAATACCATCGACCACAGCTTGAGGAACACGGCTGACTCTCCTGGAGGTCTCTAATGACAAAATAATAGCAGTCAGACTGCGATTGATGTGTGGTTTAAAGATAACCTGCATTACATCTTCTGAGCTGATGATGTTTTTTTTGTCAGAGGTTTAGAAACCAAATACCTTCAAAACATTTATAAAGAATGAAAAATGAAATTTCAAGCCCACACACAGCGTGCAAACACATCACTGTGTGGCTAAGAACGCATTACATACACATTATATATAAGGTCAAAATCCACTGGGTGTCTATTATTTCTTTTCCCATCTACAGTTGCTCTCAGGTTTAAGCCCCTATGGTCTCATAGTGCCTGAACTGTAGCTGCCCTGCGTTAATGGGAGGACATTGAAGGCCCCCGCAGGCTTTTGCACAACCTTGTTACAATTCTTGTCTTACCCACTGGCATTCTTCAACATAAAAGTTAAAAAAATAACAGCTTCTCTAGTTTATTCTCAAGTTTTTCAGAGGAATCAAAACTCCAACCCACCATCTCTCTGACAGCACAGTGCGTATAACAGAAAAATGTTAGTGACTGTGTGTTTTCGATCCATCTGTTTCTTCTCTCTTAAGAGAATTTCCCCTGTTCATATTTTTTACCATAGGTGAAGTCTTTCTGCAATAACCAAACCTACTCCGACCACACACACACACACACACACACACCCAGCCAATATGTTTTACATGAGGCTCTAATGGAGGATTTGGCTGCAGGCCAAAGATGACCGGCTCTGTGTGTAGCTGGTTGTATTTCATTGGGCCTATGAGAATACTTAATTCTCTTTGTTTCTGCTTCCTTCATGACAATAGGACACTCGAGGCCCTTTACAGCTCAGGAGCATTAGTAGTCAGCTGCAGCATCAAAGAAGAGGGATCTGAGGCACAGATGTTTTCAGCAGCGTGGGAATGGGCACATTAGTATGACATCCTCCATTCAGAAAGTACAAAAGAAACAAAAATTATCCCCAAAATACCTTGAGAGAGAAGTATTTCAAATATAACTGTTGAGCGGTCTTCAGTGGATCATGTTTCATACGCGTTCACCCACAAGGACATAAGTAAAGTGTCCGGGATTTATGACATTCAATGTGTGTGAACTAGCAGAGGTGAATGCTGGTCTATGTAAATCACTCACACTGCCATGATGAATGACACTCACCGTTATTAAATCCCCCGCAAACCCCTGCAGTGTTTGGCAGAGCTGCCTAGGGGCTAATGAGGGCTTCCAGGAGCCCTTGCACACCACACAGTAATGCTTCTGCATTGACACCAACAAGACGGTGTGCGTAAGTGTGCTGGAGGTCATTTCCTTATCCTGCGCCTCCTTCCTATTTACACTTCCTGTCAAATATTTATGACCAGCTATATGTCAACTGTAGCTTGATATGGACGCATATACCAGCAGGAAAAGCCTCAAAACTCACCAAGGAAATGCTGATTTACTAAGTTTATGTAGGTGACAATGGCATGTTTTTTGGTTTAATAATGCAGAACTAAGGAACAAATGACTGAAAATTCATTATTTCACATATATGCTGCAATTTAAATCACTGATAAGATAACCATCTTTCAAAGTCATTAGTGTCAGTCAAGCCCAGGAAACAAATGTCCGGTCCTTGACACCAAAAAGCCGATTAGTATTAATGGGGTCTTTGTGTCAAAGCCGGCTGAAGACATATTATCATCAAATCATTGTCACTGAGGACACAAATGCAGTTACGCATTATAATGCAAGAATGGCTTTAAATGGCGAGCAAATTTATGACTCTTGCGCTGCTCAATGCAAAGTATCCTTGGCTTCTTGTAACGGTGATATTTTTAAACTCTCATAAACTGCTAAAGAGATGAGTCAAGGTCTTTTTTACAATATCAAGCATCAAGCATTCCATTCAATGACATAATCAAAGAGAAATGATAAATGGAAGCACGTCTCTGATGCTCAGCCTTATTCGGCTTTATAAACAGGGGTTCAGTGCACACTATCTGGAGCAGAACGAAGCCCCGCCACCTTCCTCAGTGCTCTAGTGATTTGGGACTCCCTTCGCTGGTGCAAAGACGCTAGCGTTTTCATCACTTCTTCAGCTGTTAGAACAAAGAGAGAAGAAAGCTCACTTCTGTTTCGGAAAAATATATGATCAAAATTGCCATTTCGTCCCTTCTGCTGCTAAAAGAATATTCATAATCAATTATGCTAAGAAACATCCAACAAGCCAATAAGCTGTTTTTATCAATGAGAGAAACTTCTCAGGTTACAGATGCAGCCATTAGAGAAATCTCAGTTTTCGCAAATTTGCTGCACTGTTGCATTATTGTTACTCCATCCTGAAGAGCAATTGTTTGAGAAGCTTACAGCACTAATGCATGTCAAACGGAAGATGTGGGAACTCTCTGCAGTAGCTATTGCTCTATTAATCACTGCTGTGTATCCTTGCCCCAGGGAGGAAGAGAAATACCATCAATTACATGTAGCAACAGTTAGAGATTTGTAGTGCTTTTTTGATGTTCAGCAAAGTGGTGGGATTCATGTCTGCTTGCTGCACAACTTGAAGTGATGTCACACTATCTATCAGTCTCGTCCTTTGTGCATATTTTGTGGAGGTGTCCTTGGAGAGCAAATGACACAAATAATCCAAAGCCAGCAGTAAGAGAGATTTTGTTAATGCTCATGTTTCTGTGCGTAGGAATGTAAGCAGAAGTGGATATACTCTGTGTTCTAATCCATGTATATAAAACTAACAAAGCCTAACCTGAGTCATCGGTCATTCCTTGATCAAGTAGTTGCATTAATCATCTTTTGTTGTACACGTGGCACTTCTACCAGCGTATTTACACTCCAAACAATAGGTCACGTCTGAACAAGAGTGAGAGGATTGATCTCTGCTCCAGCTACAGGGGAACAGAGATAAAGGAAGGACTGAGGGAACTGGCTCCCGTGTTGAAATCGACACTCTGACCTGCAATAATCATCAAGCATTTTTGCTTAATCAAGACAAACTGCGCTGCAGCGGTGTGATTGCCGATTCCCTGCTGCTGCTGCTGCTAGAAGAGCAAAGAGAATGAGCACAAATTACTTGCACTGTGTGGTGATGACCGATGACTGTTTAACTAACAAAGCATGAGATACAAGAGCCTGTAACAATGATATATAGTATTTGTTGAACAATGCTATACATCCCAGCTTATCTTTCAGCCACCACATCATCATTATATGTCAGGCAGTGTAGGATCTTATATCCACATAAATCAACTGTTTTTTTTTATCAAAGGCATGTACTATAAGATGTGGAAATTTCAAAACTGCTTTGTGACACAGTGCAACATTAAACATTTACCCACTACTGCCAAATTTCAATTAGATAGAAAAGCCAAATGCATACAGTACAAATTTTCTGTCTCTCCACATTTATCTGCAACAACAATATATGGACATGATACGCATATGTTTCAACCTGCAGACACATGCTGGATTTTCTCTTTTACTCTTCAACACTGCTGTATGTGTATGTACCATGCACCTCCAATCAATTGCAAGTGAGCATGCAAGAGGAAAAGCTAATTCCCTCCTGAACATTCCTGTCAATAAAAGCAAAATGAGATGAAACCAAAAGCCTGCAATAATCTCTCCCATTGAATAATACATCCGCAGACTGTTCTGGTTCTCCTCTCCACTCTGCCCTCTTCCAACCAACCCACTCTTGCACACTCTCCCCCTCACCCCATTATCTCTATCCCTCTTCTAAAATCCCTTCCATCTCTCCATCCTGCTCTGGCTATCTATATTCCCCTTTCAATTTCCCCTCTTCCATCCTCACTGTGTCCTAAAGGAAAAGACGTTTTCTGTTCAGAACATGTTCTTTCCTCCTTTTTTTCTTGCCGCCACTTACTTATAGAGAGGAAGAAGTGGAGAGAAAATGTTATACATCTACGGTACACATTCATCTCACAATTTGTGACAGAAAAATAAATGAGAGACAATTACTTTATCCCCTCTGTTAAGCCCAACAATGTGTTCCTGCTTTGGCAAGAGGAGAAACCTGCAGGATATTTTAAGCAAACAACAAGGCTACGACAAAGGAAACTGTCAGTTTGGGTTTCAAAACTCTTCTACCAAAATGTACATGTCAGCTGAGGTGGTTCATAAAAGTTTGAAAACGTGAGTGCGTGTTCTGGCTTTATATGCCGCTGACTCCTTTGGGACCAGGCATGTGCTTGTGATTTGGCCCGTGAGCGTATGTTTTGCGGAGGACTTGAGTGACTTCATCAGGAGCTACGGGTTTGCTCGGATCATACTGTATGTTGTTGTGGGTACGGAAAGCGTAAGCCAGAGACAGAGAGGCTGCTGGGAAATCTTACATGGGTATCACTGACTGTTCGTGACTGCTCTGAAATTAGATAATGCCCGCAATGCACGCTGGCAAAGGCGTTGGTGGAGGAGCATAAGACAAAAACAAGGGAAGCAAGCTTTCTTCTTGCTTTTGAATTTAATATGATATGCACAAATACTTGCACACACAAATAGGATTTACGGAAAAGCATATTTATTCTTGACAGGATCGTCCATAACATAATGAGCAACTGTCTTCTTCCTTAATTTAATTGATTTAAATCACCCAAATTACGGTATTTGTACAGTAAGAGAAAATTATAGTATTCATTCTCATCACTATTACTTCTCCACGTGCAATGTTGATAGGTAGATAATTCAATTGCAACTCCTAACGAACAATATCTCAGGGGTCTAAAATGCACATGGGGGTCTTAGGTGGAATGGGAGTCTGTTTAATGGGTTGTCAACATGAAAATGTTTGAGAATCTCAGCCACGCAGTTCATTCAGTTCAATATTGCGTGTGCTGGGTTGTTTCTATCTGTCAGTCAGCTACTGGCTCCGGCCCACAGTGTGGGTTTAACCCAACACTGCCGTGGCCGGGCTCCAAGGATAACGAGGTGCCTGGGGTTGGAACGCTGCAATGGAGAGAGGAGTGACATCACAGCCTGGTCTGTGGTCAGCCCAAAGACACATGGCAGCCGGCGAAAGAAAACTACTGGTGCTATTACAAAGAGAGACAGACACTGTATTCACTGCCTGTTGAAAAGCAGCTGGGAATATTTACTTTACTACAATTGATACAAGGAAATATTCTGGGTGGGAGCAAAGAAACATGTTTCTGGTGCAAGTAGCCTGCTAAAGTTTTGCTAGTGTTCATCATATTATTCCACGTGCACATGAATGACTCACTAGCAAAGTTCAATTGAAGTGCTACAGTATTTAGAGGGATGTGGAGAACTCTACAGCTAAAATGATAAGCCAATGTATCGATAAATCCATCAACAAATAATTAATCAGCAACTTTTTTGATAATCAATTCATCATTTCAGTTATTTGTCAAGCAAAAATCTCAAACTTTTGCTGGTTCCAGCTTCTCAAATGTGACAATTGTTGTTTTTCTTTGTCATATATGTTAGTAAAGTGAATATTTTGGGGTTTTGGACTGTTGGTCGGACAAAACAAGCAATTTGAATATGTATTTCTGACAATTTATAGACAAACAATTAATCAAGAAGATTATTTATGATGTAAATAATAGTTAGTTGCAGCCTTAAATAACTCACCATCATCCATATGCTTTGCACTGTCTTTGCCTTGTATGAGATATTCAGTTCTCACGGTTTCTGTTCAGCAACACCAGCAACTTCCTGCTGGTATGTGCAACACCAGCATAGATTGCGAAAAACTTTTACTCCTTTCAAGAATCTTTCCTTACATATGTAAAGTCAATGCCAACTGATTAAACCCACTGGACTTTACTATACACACAGTGGGAGAGGGCTGATTAGATTTAGACTGAAATCATCTACAATTCTGGGCTACAACAGGTTTTGCTGACAGAGGGATTGAGTCTACCTGAGAAGAGCAAAATCTCCAACTGTTTCACTCTGGTTGGTTTTCTGAAGCACACAGTCTATCCACATGCCTACCCAGCACCCCTAATGCTCCCCAAATCACCAGTCTCACTCGCTTGCCTGTCAGTGAACATCTGCTCCGTGTTACTGCTGGAGCCTCTGCTGTCAATTCAATTATATCTTTCTGTACGGGTCAAACTGTGCAGATATGTACAGTACACGTGCACACATACAAAAACACTGAATTACATGGCTGAACTCCAGTAAAGCTATATATATATATATATGTGTGTGTGTTTTTACAATTACACCGCATATAAATTTGTTAAGATGATGTCTTGTTAAAAGGTGCTGTAGACACCCTAACACATGTGTGCACATAATACACTATAACCCTCCCTGTGGTATCTTAATTAGAACGGCAGTGACATTTTGAGAGATGGAACATGAAGCCTGTTATCTACACTGGAGTCTGCAAACAAGGACTCGATAAAATGAAAGAGATGCCACAAAATGCCAATATTCTACTATTAAAAGATTGTTGAGTGCTAGAAGATCTGGCAGACAATACCATCATGACACAAAGAGATAGAGGGACAGTTGGAAAGGCCTGCCGAACAGAGAGATTAAGTGAGCCGGCACAATTTGGGCGCTTTGGGAAATGTGAGGCTCACAGAAATGAATGCTTGAAGTTCTTTTCTCTCATCAAGCTAAACACTACAAACAAATTAAAAGCTGTCTGTGGAAAATAATCCCAGTAAATTAATGTTTTGTTGTGGAGGATCAGCACTGATGTGGCACATGACTGCCCGAGCTGTAAATCATTCAACCCCTCCCCGAGCAGATTGTCTCTAAATAACAAGATGAAGTTTTGTTGTGAGCTCTGCTCTGCATTTAATTATCCACACAATCAGCAGCAGATGTTTAGTCAAAGCCGACGTGTCGACCAGTCGCCCTCCTAGGTATTCACCGAGGGAACACACTGGCTAGACTTCAAACAGCTTTCCTAGAGTATGACTGATTCTTTCTATTAAACAAGATGGCATCAGTTTATATACTTAAGTCTTGACATTACAGTATCTGTATTTCATTGGCAACTGAGCTGGCTCCAAACTGAAACATACAGACACGAGGAAGCTGCTTCGATCTATGATAATAGAGTGCCCAATTAGCAGACTTCAAGAGGATCAGGTGTGCGTGTATGTCTATAAATCTGTCATGCCCTCAGCTTTGTTTCAACAAATCTGCACTAACACCAGTATAGGACATTTGGCAAAAAAGAATTTTTTAATTATACAGTCTCTACAGAGATTTTCTCAATATGAATTCTTAATGTGTCCTGCGCATTCACAATTACTCACATCCTTTTATAGACAACCAGTTTAAACGTGGTTTTCAGTCTCTGAAATCACAAGAAAATGTCTAAAATGAAGCAACATTGATATTCAGACTGCTCCCTGTACAGGTCTGACACTCCCTCATACACTCTGGAGATTAAATAAAGCCAACCCCTTATTTTCAACTCCCAGAAGTGTCTGTTTCTTCGTATCTATTTCCCCCTCATCAAATTATCCACGTCTGACCAATCGCAGAGGGTCTTGGGTGTGTGGCAAACCAATGGGGTTTGAGGTAACTGAGTGCAGCAGCTGTGCAGAGGCACTACATCAGTTCTGGTGACATGCTGGGCACTCTCATCCAATCACAGCTGCCCCACAGTGTGTGTTCGCAACCAATCAGAAAACATCCCTGCAGTGTTTCTCTCAGCCAATCCCTTTGAGGCCCTGCTGGGCTTTGAGAGCCACGCATGACTGAACGGGAGGTTGTTTTTGATTTATATCCTACAAAAACTGCCAAAATCACACAGGACATGTAGTTTCAAAATAATATCTGTGTGTATATGTCTCATATAACATACCTTAGTCTCTTGTAGTACTGTTTCACCTTATCCAGTGAAGCAGCATTGATCTGGGCCTGGTATTCCTCCACTGAGACATTGTCTCTGTAGTAGTACCCCTCCATACTCTCCAGCGCTAGAGAGGGATCAAACAAAACAGTGAGTCATAAAGTGGTAAAGGCACTTCATACATCTATTGGTTAGTGTTTATGACCATCTACAGTATAAAGTGGCTTAAAGTTCCCTAACCAGCCTCAGAATACCTTGTGTGAAGAGCACTGGGTAGATTTTGATGCCTCCTCCATTTTTCAGCCTGTGGGGCAGCTGAGAGAAGTAGAAACTCTCAAGGTAGAAGCAGACCTTCAGGGTCTGGCGAGTTCCCTCCACCTGGTATGAAATGGGCATGTCTGCCAGAGGAAAGGAGAGGAGAGGAGAAGAATATTTCATGATGCGAAGCTCAACATAATGCTCCTAAAACAAATAAAGCTGTAATAATGATTCTTAAAAGAAACCTCTATCATCTGTAAACTAAAAATTTCTGCAGTGTACGTACTGGCCACCAGCGGCTCCCCTTCAAATTGCTGGAAGTAGAAAGTGACCTTCTCCAGATCAATCAAGGCCACTTGAGTGTCTTCCAACATGGCCTGCTCATCAGTCTGCAGAGAGAGATGTAGCATACCAGTAAGAGTACAGTGTTAGAAGAAGTATTCAGAAGAAGCAAGAGAGAAATGAAAGACAACATGACTAAAAGAGTGCAGAAACATAACGAATGCATATGCTTCCATACAGAACAGCAGGGTCACTGAATGATTTGATGAGCACGAAAACGATGTGAATCATATGCTAATGGCCTTCACAGTCACCAGATTTTAACATAACTGGACATTAATGGAAGATTTTGTGATGTTAGACGGCGCTCTCCATCACCATCATCAAAGCAGCAAAGGCAGGAATATCTTTCAGAAGAATGGTACAGTATTTATCACTCCTGTAGAGTTCCACACACTTGGAGAGTCTATGCCAAGGTGATGTTCTGGAGGCCTTGCTAAGACTCTTTATGTTGGGTTTACCATTGAATTATAACCCGACACTCAATTTAATTAATTTACTACTCCTGCAAGTAAAAATCCAGAAGCAGAATGTATGTATCAAAACTCGTTATTCAAAGTGGCCCCTTTCAGAATGTGATATCATTACATACATATGTAGTATTGCTGATGCATTAATATGTATTCAGAATTTTAATGTTGTAGCAGATCAAAGTAGAGCTAAATTTACTTTTACTGTTACTACTTATACTGGTAGTTTAAGCTATGAAGTACATTAGACTTTATGTGGAGATCATGGTTTGTATGCAAAACCTAAATCTGCAAAGTAGCTATAACATATACATATATATATATGTAGTGGAGTAAAAAGTGCAACTACCTCAAAATTGTACTTAAGTACAGTATTGGAGTGACTGTACTTTGCTATTTCTCTTCCACAAGCTCATATACACACTCACACACTACTCATAGAGCTGGAAAATAACTCAGTCGAGCTGTAAATAAAACTTCGGCATTCAGCAAACAATGTGACAAGACGCTCGTGTGCCCATCTGAGGAGTCTGCATGTGTTTACATACATGACAGCGTGTGTATGCGTACGTCTTTGTCTGTTTTTGTGTTTGCTTTAGCTTGTGTGTGTTTGTTTATGTCTCTCCATGTGTGTCCGTGTGCGTGTCGTGTCCGTGTTTCCTTTTCAAACGTCCACCCGGCATCCAATCACACGCAAACAAACACATCTGCGAGTGGCCACAGCGACAGTGGCTTGGATATTTTGGATTGTGATGCTCTGCGCTCCTCTATCATCCACCCTTCCCCTCTCTTTCTCTCTTCTTCTCCATCCGCCACATGCAGAGGGATAAACAGAGCTGTGGTGGAAGAGGATTAGAGCCTTTTTCTAAAGACACATTTGTGATGGCCCGACATGTGACAGAGGGGGTACCCGCTGCCCTGCCAAGTGACGCCTGCTGTGTGTGGACAAGATTATCTCAAAGGGTGTCACATAAACACAACCCCCGCTCACCCCACCCCATCGACACACACACACACATTTTCAGTATACACAAAAACACAAACATGCAGACACAAGCACACACACACACACACACCAACAGCATCCCCAGCTCGTCTCATGCTGCCTTTCATGTGGTGCCCTAAAAAGGAGCGTGCTGAGATTTCACTGTAATCTCCTGCAGGTACTGAGACCCTGTTTTGTTCCGCTGGGACACTTGAAAGGGAAATGTCTTGAGAAGAAAGGGAAAGAGAAACAGCATGACGAGAGGAAGAGAGAAAAAACGTCAATGATTTCTGGGGACCTGACCTAAGCCCACACACCGCTCTAGTCTAAATAGATGGTCATCCAAAATCCACTGTTAAAGCACTTCCAGAGTCTCTAATTCCCACTGAAAGGAGACAGAAATAGAAACCAAATCTAAATATCTTGTCTTAATGAAAAAAAAACTGTATTTCTGCCATTTGGTTTTTGATACAAAACGTTGAAAGGACTCACTGAGGAAAAATTTGCTTTTATCGAGGACATTCAGCTGTTCACACCTGAGTACAGTTTCTCTGACACTTTTCAAATCAAAGTCTTTTGCAATAATTTAATATGGCTGTGAATGAGGTCACAGTGTGTACTTAGCTCAGTTTTAGTAAATCCACTGTGGCTGTTCATGATAAACTCATCTCTAAACTGGTCCTGTAGCAGAATAGATCAGCCTGACACCAAATAAGCCAATAGACCACTTTAGCCAGGGAATATGAAATATGAATGATTCATATGACTATACAATACAGCACTAAACATTAAAGGTTATATTAAAGTTGTGAATCAAGGGTTGGGTGAGTACAGATGAATAATTTTAGATATTTAGTTTATTATAGAGTCTCGGTGACATTAAACCAGAACAGCTGAAGGTTAAATTAAAAGTTTTCATGTTTTCTCAATTTAAACAGCATGACGGCACATATGAACTGAGATTGATAGTTTTGATCCCTTTCAGATGTGAACTGAGGATCACAATCTCGAATCATTTAGGCCAATTTCAGTATTTTTGTCTCTTCTGAATGAATTTTTAACATATCATGTGTGTTTTTGGTTGTTTGGGATATTTTCATAACATCCGCAGACATACAGCAACTATCCAGAAGATGGTGAAACTGTCTGTTTCTTCAGTAAGACAAGAGGGAGGTTGGCTGTCGGACCTTTCTCTGCAAATCAGCGGCACACCTCAATGATTCAGACCACATCCTTTCACAGTCACTGTGGGCAGACTGTGTATTAAACTCAGCACATTTTTGTGATTTTTTTTTTTTTTTTTTTTTTTGCATGTGTCTGCTGTGCAGCCTGGAAGTGATTGATGACCTATTTAAAGTCCAAACGTATAAATGGTAGATCCCTTCTTATTTGCAAGCTGTAGCTCACCCTTAGACTTATTTACAGAGCGGAACAAAAATGTTGAATGTTGCATAATTCATATCCTGCATGTTTTTATAACTCTGTGATTCATATTGTTTGAATGTTGTTGTTTGATATACTGTATATCTGTACTGGTTTTATTTCATAATGTGAGTGCTACACATATTGCATGGTGCAAAAGGAAAATATATAATGCTGGACTTTGTGTATGTTAAAAAAATCTCTGAATGTGAATGTGGATCTATGTACTCTATGCATAGTTATATGACATTGTGCACAACTCCCAACAAACCCATATAGTTGTTTGAGTACACAGACATCTGTTTACATCTGTTACAGCAGATTCAATAGGAGCTGAGGTCTGGTCTGGTACTCACCAGATTGGGAGAGAGGAGGGACTGGAAATGGAAGAGCAGCCCAGCACTGGCAATCTGCTCCAGCCAACGGCGGCTGGCTTCCTGGGCCTCCTGAAGGTCCTGGGGGTCTTGGCTGTCCTGTTCAGGCTCCCTGCCTGCATTATGGAACTGAAAAGTGGACAGAAAAAGTTAACTGAAAGCTGAGAAACAGAATGGAACAAAAATATTTTTTATTCTGATGTCTTGCTATTATGTACAAGACAACACTGCTTATTTCTTGTAGCTCCATAGTTTAAAGACCCCCCACAATACATTTGTATAATTTACCTGGTTGAGAACAGCCAGTAGGTGCTCTGAGAAGGCACATACAGCTGCAACTAGAGATTGACAGAAGACCATATCACGACGCAATTGGATCTCTGAGTCTAGAAGGGAAACAAAGAGGACATGAGGCTGAGAGAAAGCCTTGACACTCAGTAAAAGATGTGAAGTGCAAACAGTGAAAGGAAGTGAGAGGAACGGTCAAAAAGAAATGAAAGAAGAAAAAATTGAGTGACTAAAGATTAAAATTTCTAGTGGAAAGTGGTAAGGCAAAAGGTCAAAAGAAAAGGAGTGTTAGAAATAGGTGGCACAAGTTTCTTATGGTAATTAAAACAGAAATGTTGTAGGTCAGACTGTGCTGTGGCAATTTTAAGCATTCAGTAAGGTGATAAAATGTCTCGACTGCTTTTTTTTTTAATCTGCTGGGTATTAAATATTGTATCAGAAAAAAATTGAGAGCAAATGACAGGTGTGCCCAAGTGGAAAGTAATTGGCTGCCATAATTTCCTGAGAAATAGGCCCCCTGAAACAGTTAAGCATTCCACTGAGTTAAAAATGAGTTCATGAACCCCTCAGAAATTAATGTGTCATGAGAAATGACCACAAACTCTTTGACACTATTAACCAATCCAACCAAAGCCTCACACAAAAAAAAAAATCCACTCATTTCCACTTTTACTTATTTCAGTTTGTTGTTCCTTGAGGGATGTAAAAACATAACACCTAATTTAATCAGCACAGTTTCTCTAAAGGAGTTTGCATCTGAGTTTTATAGTGCTGAATTTTAATGCAGCAGTGCTAGTGTGGAAGTTTTTAGTATATCCTGTAGACTGATGCCACTTTTATGCATCCTAAAATGTACTCATGGGTGCATTTACGATATTGATATCTGGCCATGTTAGTGACTTTTTACATTTGTGTTTTTTGTGTTTTAATACTTTTTAATTTTTAATACTGAGTTCCTGTAACTATGACATGCAGTAAAAGCATTGTTTTATAATCATTTCTAAATTTTAAAACAGTATAGGATGCTATGTCTTTAAAGTCTATTGGGTTTTTTGTCCACAATTAACACAATGAACTACAATATAAGTCTGCAAATTATTGCAAGAGGACAAACCTGTATACTGGAGTAAGACCAAGAGCAGCCGTGTCTTCACCTCTGAAAAAATACAAATAAAAGCAATACAATGAGACAGCGAACAACCTTATATCAACTCCCCAAGAGCCTTTTTCACCGTCCACAATAGTATGACCTATACTATAAACTCAGCCCCTTAAAGTCATAAATACTAAGATGCTGTATAACTCTTCTGCTCCATCCCAGGTCCACAGCTGTTTATCTTCACATATAAGCAAAAAAAACACAGCATCATAAAAACCAGCCACAGGCAAAGATAATAACATAAATCCGCATTTGTTTATAGACATATCAGAGCCGCGGGTATCTTGGCAGGACGCTGCGCTGCATGAAAAAGCCATCGTGGTAAGAGGTAAAAAAAAAAAAAAAAAAAAAAGCAGTGTACACAGGCCAAGCTGCACATTAATATTATCTGTGCTTATTTGTACTCTCTCAGTCATGACCGCCAACTCACCTTTCCCAGGAGTGTCATGTGGCTGGCCGTGTTTCTGGGCTGCTTGCATGTGTGTGTGTGTTTGCCTGTTGCCTGTGTGTGTGCACATATGTATCTATATGTCTGTGTTCAATCTGTATGCCAACAAACACATAACAACACACTGCCACTGGGAATACACAAGATATCTCGATACAAATAGGCAAACAAGGGAATCTCATAAAGTGCAGATTCTTCAGGCTTCAGCTCTGACTCTGTGTTTCAAATGTATGCATCCCAGGGTGGTTTTAGGTTTAAAGTTTAAAGAGAATAGCACAGTTAGTGGCCTGGGAGCGCCTGTGCCTACGAAAATGTAACAGAGGTTATTATTGTGTCTAATAAATGTGATGAGGGGCACTGGAGAATTGGTCAATTTAATGCACAAAATCTCCCCAGCCAGGCACGGCTTTCCAAGATAAATATTGGATGTGACTGTGTGAGCAAACTTTAGGGCCTGAACATTGCAAAAGCAGCAATGTGTGCGTGTTTGTAAGTGTGTTAACCATGTTAGCTCAGTAGCTCAGGTACACACTGACCTTCAACATATTTAGCGATGGTTTGTGTGAGGGCCTGAACGCTGCTGGGTAGGTTCCAGGGATCTTGCTTAACGTGGAGACGCAACTTCTTGGTGCAGTTCACCTTGGGCTCCATCTCCTGCTGAAACTCTGAGAGACAGACACACACACAGAATTAGCAAGGACCTGGTGGAGGTATATGATTGTATGTGTATCGACTATAATGCACATGTAAGGCATTTATATTACAAACTGCTTTTATTCACTTCTTGCATCATTAAATAGTGAAGAAAGTAAGAGACATTTTCCCAGTCTGATCTGTTCTTTCTTCTTTCCTCTTTTCTACAGCTCTCTTTCACCATTAGTGTCAAGTCAACTCCCTTCACAGATGACATCATAAACTTCAAGGGTCCTTACAAAAGCAGTGAATTATTAAAGAGATGGATCAGACATTTAGTCAACAAAGATAATTCAGTTTGGAGGACACTGAAAAAATACGACAAATGGCAGAAAATGATTACAATCTGCCTTTTGAAACCCCTTTGCTATTCTTTTTTCCTTTCCCTCAAACCAATTTTATCCATCTTTTTCTTTCCATCCTCTATTTCTCCTCACATTTCACTTGCTCTACATCTGTCTCTCCTCACATTCTCTTTGTTTTTCCATGTATCTATCTATCTCTCCCACTGAAATGATGAAAATGATAGGTCATACAGAGCCAGAGTCAAGCAATATTCTTCCCATTTTATTAGAGTTGACCACAGACCACCAGTTGTAGACCGCCTACAATCTAATCTGTCATCTTGCGATGGCAAAACATGAGTGTAAAAGCCTGTCAATCTGATTTTATCCCTCTCACAACTAGGCAGTAAGGCTTGTAGTAAAGTTTACTTTGGAGACAAAGAGAAGAGATCTGTGATAGAGGGGTGGCTGTTAAACCGAGGCTTCAAGGGGGTTGGGAGTGTGTGTTTGTGTGTGTGTGTGTGAGGACGACAGAGAGAGTGAGAGATCAGATGCAGGAATGCTCCACTTGTTAGATAATCCTATTTGCTCTGTTATCAACCACACACATTACTGGAGTTGAGATGGATCAGCTCTGATGAAGGCCTTCACATCCCTCCTGAGGGCATTTATGCATACAAACACACACACACACACACACACACACACACACACACACACACACACACACACACACACACACACACACAAAACACAAGCAGACCTATTTTCAGTTCAAGCATCTGCATTCACTTGAGGACAGCCTGAGATGAGAGAGGGAGTCTGTGTGCCAAATGGTCCGGAGGGGGTTGGAGGCTTTACTTATCAAAACATACAGAATAATTTGGTAATCTGCTCTTTCGCTTTTAGTGCTCATCACACACCATTAAAGTCACATTCAGGGTTATAAAAAAATGTTCCCATATCAGCGCTTATTGAAGCCTTACACAGTACAATACAAACCACAGTGGTACAAAACATGTAGTTTTTATTCTCTCAAAGTCTGGGATCCATGCTTGTACCACTTGCAAAAAGAAGAGAAAAAATATTGCTTTTGAACGTAATTTTTCTTTTATCTTATCTTTAACATGCACTGAGTCATTTGTGCAGGATGCCACAGATCATGACAGGGCACCGTAAGCTAGTTTATATTTGTACAGGGAAATGATAAGGATAAATTTAGCCTCTTCCAGCAACATTTCCTACATTCCTGTGAGAGATAAAATGTAACAATAGACTGTGTGGTTAAACACCGAGGCCAAGATGAGGTTAGGTAACAAATAAGCACACAGTAACAACAAAATGATGAGATAATTTAAGAAGCGCAAAAGCTGCTACAGGGTCATATTTTCCATTGACTGCTGAGTAGCACTACAGTAACTGTAAAGTGGAGATGAGTATGCAACTAAGTGGTGCTGTTTCGACACTATAAAGTGCTTGAGAGAGAAGGGCACGGGGAAAGCTGAAGGAGAAAAGAAGTGGAAGAACGGGACGGAGGGATGAACAGAGGAGAAAATGGCTGGGAATTATTTTTTTCAGGGCTGGAATCCACTTACAATGCTTCCCTAACGTCTCTGCAATTACATCTGTGCACACACACGTTACACAACAGGAAGTTGCGGCCCCTGTGCGCAGGCGGCTGCGACATTTTCAGCCTGTGCTCTGTTTTTTCTCTGTGTTCTGTATTGGTTCTGGCTGGGCTCAGGAGTCTTTCCAATATTATCTTTCTTCTCCCAGCCTCACAGTGCAGGCCCATGAAGCAGAGCTACACACTAACATAAACACTCCTCACAGGAAAGACATACACTGCTATAGCGAGAAGTGAGATATGTTGACAGAAAAATAAGGAAGAATTTTGACACCAAAAGACTAACTTTTATATTTATAACTCAGATGGTTTGACTACAATATGCACTGTGTGATGGGATGTCATGAAAGATGCTAAGAAATCTGTGTTTCATAGTCGGGAGCATGACACAGTCCTGGTGTTTTACCTTGTAATCCTCTTCCAGGTGTGAAGCACTTGGTCTGCTCGAATGCCCGAGCCACCACTGCTCCTCTCAGCATGCTGGTGATTGAGTCCACCTGAAGAAAGCAAAAAGGTCAAGTTGTGGCCCTTACATGATACAGTTCCCCACTAAGCCCAGATCGAAAAATGCGCGGAGGGAAGCACAAAACTGCTGCCCAAACATAACCAACACCTGCTTCGCTCACTCTCTAACACGCGCACTCATACACAGAATCCCACAGAGCCCCATTGAACACAATTTGCTATGCAGAATGTAAACAAAGCCGGGGAAACTGTTCTACAATAAAACAAATGACAGGAAGCGGGCCAAAAGTGCAGAGACAGCAAAGCATTTTTTTTGCTTTTCCACTGCCGATGGAGACATCCTCATAAACCTTCTCCTGCATAGTGTATGCCTGTGTGTGTGTGTGTATGTCAGAGTGTATATGTGTTATCAGATATGGTCAACCTTTGCACCGGAGGTTTCAGAAAGGACAAGGGTCAGCTTAAAGCTCTCACGATTTTTCCCTTCCTGGACATGAGACGTGACAACAAAGTAAGAAAAATACACAATCCCCATTGTCCATAAACAAAAGTCTAAATTAACATCTGACCTTTAATTTGCACATGAAATATATTTGTTTTGTGTGTGAAAATCACACTTTTACACTGGGCTGATACAGTTTGTATGTGTGTAAGAGATGCATCAAGAATGCGATGACAAAAAGTTAAATGTGCCTCTTAGGGGGATCAATGATGTATATAAGATTTAATAGAATGTTTATCTGCAAAAGAAATTGGATTTTCATGGGAATGTTCACAGATGAGAGCATTGTGTAGCTTTGTAAATCTGAGAAAGTTCAACACCTCATTTCTCAGGCCTTCCACTAATATGTCGCATCAATCACATCTGTGCAGATGTTTCACTGACCCACCTGGCTGAATAGATGCTCCAGGAAGCTGTGAAGTTTCTTCTGCTTATCGTGGGACAGCCACACACTGGAAGGCATCTCATCTCCTGCGGAGGTGATGTTGCAACTTGTCCACATTAGTCCAAAAATGTACTCTATTAGACACACGTACTATATTGACTGTATGTGGTCAAAGTGCATCAACACATCCATCATGGATCTGTCTGCAAATTCAGTATGTGTCTCTCTACTGCCTGTTGATCTGTTGTATATATGATTAGCTTTTAGGATAAAGAAAAAGAAATAGATTACCTGACATCACAAATAGTTGTAAAGTGTGTGTGTGGCTGTGTGTATATGAGTGTGTCACATCCTCAGAGACACAAGGAAAGGATATTTGCCAAGATACCCAGCTGTGTAAGACATTAATGTCAAATCCAGCTGAGATGTGTGGCCAACGCCTGTCACATCTAATCAGATTCAACTTCAGTCTTTTTTGTTCTCGCCTTCTAGAAAGGCATAATCATGCAGTTAGACTGTAAACATGACTTGTTACTTATGAAGCTATTTTGCAAGATTTGCTGTTGTTTGGGGTTATGGATTATGGCCATAGAGATGTACAATAAATCCAACTCACTCTTGTTTAATACCCGTAAGTTACATTATTTTCAATCTGCAAAACAAGTTTACTATATAGTGGAGAATAATGGTTGTGTCCACTGTGTTGTATTTGTGTACCTGAGTCCATCTCATCACTGTGAACATAGGAGCTGCAGTGGCTGCTGCAGATACTGGTGAAGGAGGCAATGGAGTTCCTGTTGCTATTACAGTCACTGAGAAGAAAGAGGGAAAGATTTATTTTTATTTGTTTTTATTTGCTTATTTGTCTCATGCAATGACAACACATTGCTTTTGTTTTTTCATTCAAGCTCACTCACTCTGCCATTTTTATTCCCATACAATATTTTTTTCTTGTTGACTTTTCTCTTTAACATGTTTCAATGTTAAGACCTATCTGAAAATCTGTACCTGTTATGTAACAGTCTCTGCTACTGGTAATACCTGTATGAGTCTCTGTTGCTGATTGTATCATGTCCGGAGTCCTCCTGCTCATCTCCTGCCACATTAAAACACACTTTCTTCCCGTTCCGCTCCCCCTTTTCCCCTTCACTCTCTGCAGATATGTAGCTCTCAGGGGTCCTTGTCTCTGACGCTGGAGGGTGGGTGATGGAGGATAAAAGGCTGAAAGGGTAAAAAGGTAGAAAGACAGAGAGGTGGAATTACTAAAAAAAGAGCAATGACATTCATCTAAAAGTAACACTGAAAACAGCTTGATAAAAAAAAACTTTTTTGTTCAGACTAATGCCAGACAGGAAACGCTTATGTGTGTCCCCGCACTGTAATGTTTTGAACTGTATGTACAGTATGTCCGTACATGTGTCTGGACTCCCAACAGCTGACTGAGTGGGTCAAACAAAACCCCAACCTGTTTGCCTTTGGCTTCCGCACAACAGCTTCAGATGGTTAGGGATCTGCATCGTATTAATAGGTTCAAACATGTAGCAGGCTGCAGCTGTGTCAACATGCTGCAACTCCGCTGCGAAGATCAGCTCGCTTCCCCCCCCCCCTTAATGTTACTGCTGTATTCTATCAGACAGCTATCAGAGGAGCAGGAAGAGGCCGGATGGGATATTTTCACAGTTGCAGCAACACATGGTGGCATTTAAAGCCATATTCCAATAAATGCTAGGCTTGGACTTTTTTGATCTCTCCCCACGCACATTCTGACACGCGATGTCTGTTTACATTTCAGCCTTATTTTAATTTGTGTCCGCTTACATTTTCCATTGTGTCATAACATCAGCCTTAAGGAGATTTCAAAGTGGAGGCAGTGGAGAAGGGTGGCTGTTAGAGGCCACTTGCGCCTGTGTGAAATAAACAACCTGTCTCCCTAATGCTACCCAAATGCAACTCAGATTTTTATGGCTCTTTATGATTTCAAACACCTCTGCTTTCCCCCCATTCCTCTCTCTCCATTGACCCCCTTTCTATCCATTCACAAGCTGACTAGGCCACAGAGATGCCCTCATTATGGTCCACTCCAGGAGCCACCACAATGGCCCTCCAAAGCAGAGTGGCATTCCATCGCCATGGAGAAGCCCTCCAGGCTCTGTGATTGGCTATTGGTTAATAAAGAAGTGGGCGCAGTTTGGGGCCTTTGGGGCGCAAACTATCGGAGGGAGCAAGAGAGAATAACAATGACTGGATCAGAGAGGAGGCTTCAACAGATAGAGACAGAGGGGAAAAAACAGAAAGCAAGAGAGCAAGAGTAGGCCAAAGTACATCAGTGCTTATAGCAGCGCAGTCCGAAAGATCTCTTAATCTCTCACAGGAAGCTCTTTAACCCACTTCGACACGTTAAACCATTGGACATCAATCGCCTTCATTGCATCTATAGCTTAAGTGAATCTGCATTATAAAGCTCTGCATCAGGCCATTTTCATGATTTGCATAATGCTTTAATCCATACCGAGGTAAATAAATTGTTGGACCCTCTAGCGCTTAATGATGTGCACAGAATAAAAAAACTATATGAAAATTAGGGAGAAAAGTAGGTGGTGGTGGTGGTGGTGGTGATAGAGGGGGTCCTGGAGGTCCAGGAAGGGAGGAGGTCCCGATATAAAGCACGTCATTGGGCACGTCCTCACACAGCTGTGACCCCTCGACTGTGGCCTCCGAGACAAAAGTTCACAGGTTGCTGCCTCAAAATGGATTCCTCGAGGGTCGGCCAAAAACTTATGTAACATCATCCTATGTCCACTTGTTTTGTTTTCCTAAATTACTTGAGGATATTTCTAATCTCCTTTGAATGTACCGTAGACTTCCTCTCTTAACTTTGGGAACGGGGTCAGAAGGCGAGGGGGTGGGGGGGGTTGTTTGTCATAAAGCACAAGGGATCCCTCATAAATATGGCTACTTCAGTTCATTATTACATCATTATTGTCACACCCAATGCAGAAACAGAAAGAGACCCTGAGAGTGAAGGATGTCTGTGTGCAGACAGCAAGACATAGAGGAAATGAGACAGGACAAAGAGACAAAACCATGTGAGCTAGGCAAGTTAGGTTGGGTGTGGGTGAACAATAAAAGCAGTGGTGACCCTAGGTTGGCCAGCAAACAGGTTAATGTGTAAACACACCCACAGAGGCCAGCGCAATGCATCCAGACTGCAGCTAGAAGCAACAGAACCCATATATTAGTTCCACTTGTTTGAAACACTCAAAGCTATCCCCATAGCTCACTCTTAACAGGCTCCTGAAGAAGTGTGTATGTGTGCACATGTTTGGTCATTATCCCCCTCACTAGCTGCGTCTTGGACCATTTGAACGAGCACGGATGCAACTACACTAATTGGCACTGACAGGAGCATGACAAAATTTGTCCAGACTCAGTCATTAAGAGCCCTGCTGTGGACTCGACTCATTATGACCACAGTGAAGTGACAGCTCTGCTCCATCTAGAGACTTTTAATGTCATTCCGCGAATGTTGCTGCCTTAGCTGAGAAGACTTCTAATGACTTAATCAATCAAATCATCATCTAAAAATTCATAACACACACATCTTTGATAATCTGTCAACTGTCCACCAATAAATACCAACTGCTGCAGGGAAAATCTGGAAAAGTTTCTATCTTAAGACATCTAATTAAGAATGAGATACCACACTGTAAATTTGTGTATGTATACTATACATGCATATATGAATGATCCATTGTTAGTGAATGGCATTTCCAGAGGGCACCTGTCTAATCACACACCCTCTACTTCATTGAGATTGTATTTCCTTTTCGGGAGAGGGGGCTAGAACTTGAACTTGAGCAGTGTTTCCCATTTCCTTTCCGTAGCCTCATGTGCCTCCAAACAATGAACCCGCCAAGCATGCCAGGAAACACTGGTCTAACACACACACACACACACACGTACCATATGAGGATTAAAGTCCTGAGCATAAATGAAGCCTGAGCATACCTTAGACATGTGGCTAAAAAAAAACATCAGAAATGTTTCTTTTTTTCACTCCCCTCTGTATCTCTCACATACACACACACACACAGGTGCTTGAGTAATGACCAAAATGTATGCCCGCCAAGTGCCAGATGCAGCACTTTGACCATGCAGGCTGCTAAAGTTACAGCTTGTTATGTTAGGCAATCTGGTTTCAAAAGAAAATCTGATCAAATGGAATCGCTGAGAGCTCTTCTCTTTCCATCATAAACAAAAAGTGATTTGAAGTATTTAAAAATATATCAGTTTCAGCCTTTGTTTGTGAGAAATATGTTAGAACAAATTAATCTCAAACTCAGGACATTTAATGAAACACAAACTCTGTCTCACATGGGAATGACTGCGAGAAACAAGTGAGAGTGTGTTTATGTTTACGAATTTGACCACTTATACCTCTAAAAACACGTCTGTGTAGGTGCAGGTGTGTTGTATATACTGTGTGTGTGCACATATAGATACTCACTCATGAATATGGGCACCATGTGTCTCCATCTCCTTCACAACAGTGGTGAGTTTGTGGAGAAGCTTCTGGTAAGCATCCAGAGTGAGAAGGTCTTCTTCTCTGAGCAGAAAGCGAAGGCCGTGGCCCTCTGTCCTGCCCAGGCTATGACCTGATGGGGCAGCCATAGTGGTGATGGTGTGCTGGACATTAACCATGGGGTTCAGTTTACCTGATGGAACACAAAACATATCAGGCATAAAAGAGCACCAGTCGGCATCTGGAATTTCAAAGCACATGCAAATGAATATGCACAATTATTTCACTGTGCAGGTGCTGAACACTTTGCTAACTTACCCTGCTCAGCACTGCTACGTCCTCCCTTCTCCAGTGTGTTCTTCCTGTTGTCCAGCTGCACACCGAAGGCACTACCCAGAGACGTGGTGGTCTTGGGGTAGGACACCTCCATCACATTAATATGACAGTTTGTGGGGCAGAAGTCGCTGCTGTGGAGGGGGGACACCTTGCCCTTGGCCTGCTTAAAGGTCGGCCATGCCCTGTTCTTCAATACCCGAGCAAACTGAGACAAAGAACAAGAAAGATACAGATGATTTAGAGATAAAATATGTTTGCTTTAATGTGGTTGGTAAAGTGAAAAGATAATTTGTGAGAAATGTGGGTAGATATTTTGCACCTGTACTGGGGAGTATTTGCACTATAATAGTACTGCAGGGAATGCCATCATATGATACTACTGGCTGGTAGGTCTATGATCAATAGTTATCAAATGTTTGAATAGTTTCGAATTTTAATGACAATTTTAGAGCAGGCAGGCTTTAAAAGTCTGAATCTTAGTATTATGTAGCTTAACTTCACCTGCACAGTGTGAGGAAAATTATACATACTACACGTATAATCAAGTCTGAATATCTTTATTGCACATATTTGCAGGGCTGCCAAAGTTGGACTTCAGCTTGGAGTGTTCCCATGGGGGGGATTAGGGTTGAGGGGGGTATTTTAGTAGTACTTATTTTTGTTCATAATCAAATGAGCATTGTTTGTGGTAAATTGACCCACTCCACCTCTCTCTGGCCTTGCTTAGGGCTGCAATGCTGCAATAACTTTACTAACCTTTCTCTACTTAGGCGAGCTATATAACTTAAGACCAACAGATCCTGAGTAACACCCAACAAATTCATAAAATTAGACAAATGACCATTGTGTACCCGTCAAGTTAACATGATTGAAATCTGTGAAGTCAGTGATTGAAATCCATGAGCCACCCCCACCCCACTCATCAAAAGAAATTGTAATTTAAAACAAATTTCTTGCATTTCTACACCACCTAACCTCTTGGATTAAGTCAAGAAACTTCTTATCGTGTCCACCCTGCAGGGACTGGGAAGGATCATAGTTCTTAGAACGCCATTTTGAAGGAGTTTTTTAGCTCCTACTTCAGTGTAGGCATTCTCCCAGCACAAGAGGAACCTTGAGTGACGCAAGTTGATTGGTCCAGACATAAGTGTACGTTGATTGGTCGAACACATGAGCCAATGCAGCACCCGCAACCGCCATTTTTAAAAACCTATGTAAAAAGGTTAGCCAAGTAAACAACAGCTCTCCGATCACAGCATCCTCCATTTAGTTGTTGTTGTATCTCGCGCAGAAGTGACATTTCTATACCAACTGCTGGCCAGCATACGTCACATCAGCATTCCTATTGGCAGTGTGAGTGCAAACACAAAAAAAACCCTTAAAGGTATGTGGTTCTTGGGAGCTCCTCCCCGATTGGGTGGTTCCTCTCACGGAGTCCCCAGAACTGTTTGGTCTAAAAGCGCCTTTAGTCTTTGGGAGTGTGAGCAGAAAACTTGCTAACTGTCCAAAGTCCAAAGCTAAAGTGATGCATCAGAGGGTAACAAGATTGCCACAGTACCTTAGAAGGGAAGAAAACAAGATAAGGATGTTTACTGGAAGAAGCAGCTTTGACAATAACCCTTGTGTGAGAAAGTGTACAAATGTATCACAAGTGAAGCTGTGATTTGACCTTCAATTCCCAGTTCCCAGCAGATGGATGCAGAGGCAGAACTCCTCCAGGAAAGAAACACTGATAAGTAATGAACAAAGGAGCAACTGTTGTACCAATTAATTGCCAAGGTCAAATCTTCCAAGAGTGAGGGAGTGCTCTGAAACTTTCTGTGACGGACTCAGCTACCACTATAAGAATAACTGTTTGACTGGTGTTTGGGGCTCTTTGTCTAACACAGGCACTGAGTCCGTATGCATACGTTTGTGATTCTGGAATAAAGCTCTGAAAGATGATACGTCCCTGCAAAATCAATTTTCTATGACACACAGCAATAAAAGGCCCTACGTGAAACACACAACAGAATACCTGTCAACTCAATATACTGTTTTGTTTTGCATATATGACAGCTGGCACTGGAAAAGAAGCCTAAACATCCATTACTGCAGAGCTTCTAACATGCCTCCTTTTTTATGTGGCTGCTCAAGTTTTTAACACAAATCAAAGATCCAAGACAGACACACAACATCATCATTACTCACATATGTGACAAACTCCAGACCCCCACATAACCATTTGTCAGCTCAAGGCTTGGAATAGTTTTTTATTTGAATTGAACTGATGCATAGAAGCTCATATCATCATATTATAAGATTATATGATGAAAGCCTGCATTATTTTACTGCGTGTGATTTGATTTGTAACTTCAACTTCCTCAAGAATGTATGGTCATGGTATGAATTTGTTGTGGTTTTATTTTCATCACAGTTCTATCAAACACACCTTCCTGAAAACAGCCTTCCTTTAAAGCTGCAGTGTGGGACTTTTGTCTCCCCCTTCCGGCAAGGAGAGTAATTACAAAAACACTGTCAACATAGGCTTCACCGTAGCCTACTCTGTTGCTACTGTTGCGGTTGTAAAACAGTGGATAAATTGTTTTGAGTGCCACACAATCCCCACGAAATGACTCATTTCACTGTAAGAATTTGATCCATTCAGTCCGATAACATTTGGAAAGTCTAGAAGAGCCACACAATTAAGTTATTTTATCCCCATTAAAGTTGGCAGAGGGCTAACTGGAAATTAGCCACTCAGCCGGTGGAAGTCTCTGGTGCGCAAGCTCTGCCCATAGAGGAAGCATGCACACTATGCATTCATCTGGCCAGTGCGGGAACGTGGCCACCAACACCAAATTTTAAAACTCTGTATACTGTGAAATACTGAGAGATTCATCTGGCGGTGATAGGCATAATCAGCATTGTGTGAACTCGTTTGACAAGAGCTTGAATGTAACAGACATTCATTTATATGTAAAGGTTCTGCACTGCACGTTTAAATAAAACTATGGTTTCCTCAGATAAGTTAACGGCAAATGCATCTTGTATTCACTGTTAAATGAATGCAAATATCCTCCGGGGGTGGCTTATTGCTATATATGAATATTCTGTACATCGATACTCCGCTCTGCCCAACCCAACTGTGCAGACAAACTTCCTCAAGGTGCTACAAGATAGCATCTCCATGTAAAACACAATTCAAAGAGAGCCTCAATGACTGCTTGGATCCAATAGAGTTGATACAGAATATCACAAACACATTTTTTCTCTGCAACGTTTGGTTGCACTTTCCTTGAACTCCCATTCACAGCGCCTGCACCCTGTCTTGGATTTTACATAGCAGATGCTATGAGCAGGATCGGTTTTTAGCAACTTGGACTGTCAAGCAACATAAGCATAACATAATGTATATGTTAACTAAGGAACTTAAACCAAACATTTCTCCTCAGTTATCTCAGATAGCTAGAACATGGAGCTGCTGCTCCAAGCGAGCTGATATGGTCCAGATGGACCATGAGCTGACCTCCTCTTGAGAGTGAAAAGTCTCACCACATATCCAGTCTGTCTCTAGAGGTTTGGGAATTCTTATTTCCAGGCCTGAGGTTAAAATCTCTCTGTTCTGTCTTTCTGGCCCTCTCTTTCTGTCAATTCCTCCCTCTTTATTCTTCCTCTATCTACATTGCTTGCTCCCCTCTGTCATTCTTCCTCTTGCTCTCCCCCCTCCTTTCTCTCTAGGGGTCTGAGAAGGAATGCTTCAATGCAGGATGGATCTTACAAAACAAAAGTCCTGGTTGTGGCTGTGCAGGGCTATTTATAAGTGACTGGTAATTAATCCAAGACCCACTCTAATGTCGAGTCAGATCTTTTCCTTTCCCTCTCTCACGCACACTTGCACGCACAGGGATGTTTTGCCTATAGACACGCTTACAGATGAATGATTGCAGATGAATGAAAAGTGATGAAAAGGCAGGGCTCCATCAACAAACAGCTGTAACCTAATTACAAACAAAGAGCAAGATAATACTACATATTGCACACATATTCACAAAGTCAATGACAAGTTTGCAAGTCAATGACAGACTTCTTGGCTAAATACTTCTTCCACTTGCAGATCAATTGGAGCTGATTTTATTTTTGCACAGCAGCATTCAGACATTGCTGTTCTGGGTTCGCTCTTGGCGTGACAATGAAAAACTAAGCATCCACCAAATACATACATATATGCCCTTTCAGTATGTTTTCTTTATTTGCCCATGTATATTATGAAGGGGATGCTATTCAGTCACAGCCAGTGTGCAGTGGACATCACTATAAAAGTCCTGTCACAGTGCATGTATGCTGAATTGGTTAAATTTGATTTCCACTCTTTCTTTTAGGAGCACAACCATTGTGTAAAACCACAGCAAAAAATATGTGTATTTCTTCACCAGCTGCATCCTGTTTCTATTATTGTCAGTCTACAGATAATTGCAGAAGACAGAGTCCATTGCTGTGTAAAAATATATATATATATGCAGTGGAGAGAAATATCATACATAGCAGAGTTCTGATAATGGGCCTCTATTAAAATTAGTCTCATTTTATCATCAGAGCATGCAGCAGTGCAGTGTTTTTACCTTCCTGTAGTTGGTAATTCGCCGGTTGATGTGTTCCACCCTCTCACCGCACATGGCACTGAAGCGTACCTGCAGCTCCTCCGGGATCACATCACAGCTGGAATTCAACCTGTTGCACATCTGCACCAGTGTGTCATCATTACGCGCCAGCGCCTCCAGGATCTGGTCAGAGAGAGGGCAAACAAAGACAGGGATGATTAACTGATATGCAAATACCTCTAAAATCCCTTTTGGAGCAACTAATGGGATGTAAATAGATGACCAAGCTTTTTTTCTTTGGAAAACAAAATAAGATTTGGCTGGAAGGCTGATTTCTCTACAGCATTTAATGAGCAGTTGAATTGTTAATATCAGAAATTTCCATGTGCTATTCATGAATCCATGGAGATTAAACCCAGATTGTGATACATATGCTGTACGTATGTAGGCTCTGACTTTCCAGATCAGAGATTAAGTCTGAGGAGGAAGAGCAACATAAACCTCTGAGCTGTCTTAATGAGGTGCCCAGTGGAGGAGAGAGAAAAGCAGAGGATGAACTTTAACAGCAGAAAGAGATGGAAGCACATGAAAACGCATGCACTCTGACAGGACTAGCGATATTAAAATTCAACATCACACAGATCTCGGAGGACAATGTGGACTGCTGGGCCAGATGTTTATAATAATACTAACTTTCACTTTGCAAGAATTTGGAAACAACTTACAGTCTGAGGGGAAATGGCAAGTTTTATTTTTTTAAATGTCATTGAGTTTCATTTAAAATCATGCTTTTAAAGACTTTAGAACACAAGGGTTGTAAATCTAGATCAGTTTAAGACATGAGCACAACTTGTGATCTCTGATAATTTACCATGAACAAGAGAGATGTTGTTCATCACGGAATTTGGCAGCAAGATGCCACAATTCATGTTTTTCTTCTGCTCACCAGCATGTGTGCATCTATGTCTGAGTGAATCTTCTTTTTCCTCTTTGTCATCTTAAATCAATAATGATCATTCTGTGAACATCACCGCTGGGATGTAAAAAGCATGCACTTAACACAGCTGGGAACTAACGTGACTAAAATGAAGCTGTCAAAAAAGCTGTTTAAACTAGCATCAAGGCCCTCGATCTACTCAGCAAGAGAGCTGTTTGCTGCGGAGTCTTGTCTCTGCTGAAGATAAAAAAAACGATGTGGTATTTGTGTGATCAGCTGAAACAAAGTCCATCTTAATTATCAATCAGAATCTGCTTGATTATAAACCCTACTGAGATTGAGACTGAAACCTCCAAATCGCCAAACAAAAATATATAAAGAAATAAAATATCTTTCATTTTGTACAGTTCCTCTATATCCTGGTGAGCGACAGAAGCACTGAGGTGCTGAACACCAACAGCACAATTCTCCCTTTCTGTCTTTTTTTGTCTTCTCTGTAGTCTGAATTCCATATAATTGATCTGAAATCTTCAACCAATTACCCTAAAATCCAATTCAGAAATCCAAAATCTTTTACTGGTGAAACTGGAATTAATCTTGACAAACATATAATAAGCAAGCCAGAATTAGAAAGAAGCTGTCACATAGTGATGTATTTAAAATGCTTATCCATACACAATATATTGTGCCAGAATTGTGGCAATATATTGTGATATAAATTCCAGATGGTATTGTTCACATTCCTCCCACTTAAATTCTGATCTAACTGAATGGATGTAATACCTTGGCAGTGAGGCTGAAGAATCCCTTGGGTTCGACCATCTTTTCCATAACATGGCACTTGATGCCAGCTGTGCTGTCGTACTCGTACACTACTCCATACTCCAGGTGGACGTTGTCTACTGTCAGGCTGACATGGTCTTTCTTGCCGTCAATGATGGCTATCGTGTTGAATTTGTCCATTACCTCTGAGATTGTAGAAATACAGAGGAACAAAGAGACAGTGGTTAAAACGATCTCTGTTAACTTGCACGAAAACATGGCAGCACACATTCACAAATCACAAAAATATGTGCTAGTTACATTCTAAAGAATCCCTATCTTTACCACAAAATGTATGGTTGCAATGGAAGTGTTTTCATCATCACACACTCGGCACTGTAGGAGGCCTGAGACCACCAAATCTGCAGTTCATTTTGGAGGAAGACCCTTTGCTCATGGTTTTCTTCCATCTCCCTCCGTAAATGATGAGCAATTCCAAGAGCATTAAGTTAATCGGGCCAATGCTAACGCGATGACTTAATACAGCAATAAATCCTGCTCCAGAGCTGTTTGCTATGAAGGGAATTGCTTTCCTGTTTTACTTTCTCATTGGGATCCATAAATTGTAGGGGAGAATTAACACTTGAAGAGCCAGAGTAGGCGGCTGTTCTCAGGCTAACACACTCCAGATGAGGCCGTTTGGAGCTGTGTCTGACTTGTTAACTGGAGAAGGCAACAGGGTTTATGTTCCCGCGAACCAGCCTGTGTTACATCACAGACACCTTGAGTTGAATTTCTTTTCCCAAATGAGTAATTCTCATGTAGTTCCATCGACACTGTGTGTGCATGTGTGGTCACCTTCTACTTTGCACTCAAAGCCGTCTCCATTCTCCTCAGGGGTGGGTTTCTGGTTCGTTTTCTGGTTGTCCTCCTGGGCGCTTTCACTGTTGTTGTACACCCACTTAATGGTATCTTGCTGCATTGGAATACAATAAATTGTTAATGTTTTTGAATCGTACTAATTAATAAGAAACAATTGAAACTGAATGTTTTGTCTTAATAAAATGATATCTTTTTTTTCTGTTTATATTTTGAACTTATATTGAACTGTAAAAGGTCAGTGTGTATTCTCATAGAATTAAATCGACTGGAACCATTACAGTCACACATGCACACAACTGTCAACACAAATCAGTCTCCTCATGGTTAACAGGTGGCATTTCTGCAGCTAGAAAGACGAGGAGATTAGAAAAGATATAACTCTGAACACGCAGAACCCTAGTATGTGTGTGTGTGTGTGTGTGTGTAAACAAGCTGAGGTTTGGGTTTGATGCTACGTGCGTGATTCTGCCCAGATATGGTGTACAGTGTCACTGTTGGGTTGGCAGAGCATACAGTGAAAAGCCTTCACAAACATATGGAAACATGGTACTTGGTGAGACCGCGAAAGCAAACCCATGCCAATCTCATCAACCCACTCTAGCGTGCTGCACAGCCCTGCGTGTGTGTGTGTGTGTGTGTGTGTGTGTGTGTGTGTATCTGTCTGGTGTGCTCTCTCCTCTACACACCCAAGCCCACAGTGGGTTTCCTGCCAATGTTGCATGCTGTGCCTGCCTACTGGTCTGTGGTCTTCTAGTGTACAACTAAAACACACACACACACACAGAAAAACAGACAGAGAAAGAGAGGGCGGTTCCCCCATGTCCATACTTGATGTAAACCAGATCTCCAGTAGTGTTGGAAACCTGTAGTGCTTCATTAAGCCTTAAGTCCCAGTGGGGCTCAATTATAGTGACACACTAGACTAACTCGGACCATACACACACCCTTGGGTCTCTATTTTCACACAACTTTCCCACCTTCAACAGGTGGACTGAGCTTGCTCTCTCCTCATATAATTGTCTCCTGTCAACCACTCTCCCAGAAAAAGAAAAAAACTGGCAGGGCTATCCCCTTTGCCTCCAACAAACCTCCCTCCAGCACTCTCTCCCACCCTGAGCCCCAGCCACCCCCAGATCCTTTCCCACCTCTCTTTGCAGTCTGCCAGTCTCCCACAGCAGGCCCACCACTGTGAGCCAGGGGTCAGTGCTGGAGGAGCCAAAACTACTATTATTTCTGCGTAATGACCCAAGAGAAGAAAAGAGGGAGTCAGAGAGAGAAACAGAAAGAGAGATATGAAGGTAAACTGGAGCTAGGACGCCTTTATGCTACGTTGCTTCTCACGGTCAACCAATCTTTGTTTCCCCTCTTATCTGTTTTTTGCTCTTCTACAATCTCACACACTTTTACTACTTTCAATACCATTACATAACTAACAGATCAATCATCAGGCAGTACAACTCAGATTATTTTAACTCTCTGGCCGTGAAGTCATGGGAGATGAAAGTGTGACCTCCGGTAAGGGATCATGAAAAGGCCAAGGCAAACATAATCACAGAAAAGAATTTGTGTTTTCTTAGAGGACTATTTCTGTTTATTCATTTTTCAGTTTCATACCGCTGCTCAGTTTTACCAAGTATTGTAGGAATGATGTGTATTATGATTTTTTTCTTGGAAAAGCATATCACCTCAAATATTGGGTAAACTCAACCCCCCCCAAAAAAAACATTTGGAGAGCTGCCTTTCCCTTCTTACCTGTGTGGGTCGCCTGTACTTCCTGCATGCTGTGACATGAGCAATGACGCTGGCGTGGCTTTCCTTGCTTACATTGATGCCATTCACCTTGATGATGCATTGACCTGGGTGGAGACCAGCAATGGCTGCCACCGTGCCTGGCGTGAGACAGAGAGACGGGCAAAGAGAAATTAGAGGTGTCAAGGGCAATAACTACTGCATATTCTCATGCAGGTGCAAGCTGCAAGTCACATATTCCACATCCTGTACACAAAATTGGGTTGGACAACATTCCATTTTTTTTCGTTGTATTTACAACTTTGTTTCCTGTTTTGGCAGCTCAGGAGAAGTGTGAGAGAGAGCGTGGAGAGGAGGGAAATTGTTTATCTGGGGTAGACGAGGGCCTCACTGAGGGACGTGATTCAAACCATAAGAGAGCTTCAAGGTTTACAGCTATCAGAAGGAAGTGCATGACAGACTAAATATTCCTCCTGTTGTCATAGCTCCTTCAACACACACCATGCATACCTTACATTGCAATATACAGAATCTGTATTCCTCTAGCCTAGTGTCGTAAGAATGAAATTACTACTGCTTTTACTGTCTTTTAAATAGGTATATCTACAAGAAAAAGAAAGAGTACTGTACTAAACAATAATACAAAATGACACAAACAAGTACTTTACAAGATACAAGCCTCTGACATACTGTGTATTATTGTGTTGCATCTCTTCATATTGTGTCTGTATGTGTGTCTATTTTTGCTTCCTTATCACAGACTGAACAACAAAGTCAATAGCATGCATGTTCTACACATCCAAAGTCAGGTAGGTTTCTCTTCAAAAATATCCTCTGGTGCACAGGATGTGAAGTTTTTTATTTCCAATAAAATAAGATGGTTAAAGCATCAATGCTGCTTCGGGGAACAAGACTAAGCTAATGCTAATATGCTGATGTTTAGCAATTATAATGTTTACCATGTTCAGCATACTAGTTTAGTATTAGGAATTGCTAATTAGCACTAAACAAAAAGTACACTTGAGGCTGATGCCATTCGTTTTGCAGGTATTTGGTCATAAACCAAAGTATTGGTTTAAATTTTGAGTTGAGAATGGTGCTAGATGAAAATACAAGGATCACCCAAGTGCAATTCATCCTGAGGGGGACATGAATGTCTGTACCAAATTTCATGACAATCCATTCGATTCTTATGGAGACATTTTACTCAAAACCAACCCTAAATTCATGGTGACGCTACAGGAAACGTAAGGGGATGACCATAGTCTTTAGGAGACCTCTGGGAACCATGAATGTCTGTATAAAATGTCAGGGCAATCCATCACGTAGATGCTGAGATATTTCAGTTTCAACCAAAGCGGTTGACCAACTCTCTGGCTAGCATGGCTAAAGTTAGTACTACAAAAGTCATCAAGAAAAATTAAGAAAAAAACTGTGATCTCAAAGAGGAGTAGTGTAGCATCACAGGAATGACAGCTTATCACAAAGAACAGTGCCAATATAAAATAATGAGAATATAGTGAATTCGCACCTAGAATTAATTTAATGATGAAGCCATCTCTCTGTCCCTGTCTCAACTCTTCCTCTTTCTCAGTTCCTGTTTCTATAACTCTAATTGGTATTACCTGCTCCGGTTGACCTCAGACACCAGGGGACAGCAGCTGTTATGACAATCTAAAGGATTAGACACCTCCTACATCATAAGCTTTGTCTCGGGGGATCAGAACATCTATTTAAACACACAGCAGGTTCCCAGGCAACCACACCATCAAGCCAACACACACTTACACACACGCATGCATATACACAGCATATTTCTACCCTGCTATCCCGCTCAGATTGCTTAAGGAAAAAAAACAAGATTCAATTCCCCTGAGAACAGCCAGACAAGGCCATGGATTGTTTTTTGATTGGACCCTATCTTGTGCCAGCTCTGAGCAGTAGCAGTAGAAGTGCTACAAAACACCCTGTGTTAGGTAAAAGGAGAAAAGGAGGGACTGTAAATGGGTAAATGTGGACCAGAAAAATATGCTGAATGCTTCTCCATCACACAAAGAAGTTAAATGGGCAAGAAAAATGTGAATGGGTACATGGAAATCATTGTAATGTGGAAAGTGGCTGATAAACAGCTAATTCACAGTTTTGGCAGCACCATTAACCAACCAGCTGAGCCACATAGAGAGAGCATGAGGGGGATAAATGGGCCTTTTGTGGCCAAGTCACGCACACACCCAAAGACTGACATGCCAGCTGCTTGCCAGCTGTGCCACAATAACAGAAAGGTCAAGTGGTGGCAGCAGTGCCCTCTTACCTCTTCCAACGGCATGGACCACAGAAGGACCGAAGCCACGAATCTGGAACCCCAAGCCATCAGCTGAATCTGGGATCTTTACTGTCCTAAACACAGCAGGGGAAAAGGGCAATGCATCAGGCTGATACTACATGACTTTGACAGTAGCTCTACAATAGTAGCTTTATACATGCGCACATGCATATACAGATCTGACTTACTCTCTTGGCTTGGTGCTAACCAGCACCCTGAGGGGTCCCTTGCTGTTGAAACATTGCCTGAGGAGGATCTCTACTTCAGAGAAAGGCCTGAGGAACACTAGGTCTCCATTTATGGCAAACAACTTCTTCCCCACCTCCAGACCAGCCATCTTACGATAGAATATAATCAAATGGAAAAGAAAGGCACAAAATTATAATTAGAGTTGAGATCATTTGAGATGCATGTCATTTTTTAGGCCCAAGTAAACTTTTTTGGTATAGAAATAACAATACTCCAATAGAAATTCAATATATCACAAAGCAAAGGGTACACACTCTCATGAGAGACAACATGGGACAGCTTTTATCTATGGGTATACAGCTGGATCCTGTTGCGGATTTCATTGTCCCAGATTGAATATTTGAAAGCAAACACACACAGACACACACAACGCCAGTTTCTATGCAATCCAGACCTTCCAGGCACACAGTGCTACTTCAGGGCTGGAGGGAATTATGGGTCGCGCGCTCAGATTGATCACATTTGCCTTGAAACTTCTTTGTGCCATTTTCATCTAGCAGATCAAAGCTAAACACCAAAGGAGACCTCAAAACTATGGCGCCATTTAATGTGCTCTATTTCTGCACGAAAATGCTTCTAATGTTAGCATCAGTGTCCCTAACCATAAACCTGATTTAGTTTAGGAGCAAACAGTTAAAGGCTTGTATTCTTTATGACTGATGATCAAACCATAACGTAACAACAAAAGGCTTCCGCTGACTGCCGCTGATCCGCTATAAAGGCATCACTAGCTTCTGGAAAACAAAACCAGACTCAGCAGAATGATGGTAAATAAATAGTCACAAAAGGTCAATCCACTGAGTAGGGTCCCAGTTCAGCACAGTTAATAAAAACAACAATAAAATTGTTGCTGGATTTGCTTACAGACACAAAGGAAATCCACAAAATGCTTAGAGTTCAACTTTGGTGAACTTTGAGATGTGAATTTCTGCAGCTGACATTGAATTGTAAACCATCTGGACCCAAGTCTATGGTTTTGACAGTGCTGACATTTAAGTAACAGAGAGAACGGGAAAGTCCTAAATGGAGGAAGCTATCACATTAGCAGTGCTGTATCCAATTTGATATAATCCTGATCTGCCACATGAGAAGCAACACAAGATACCAAGAACTCTTGGTAGCCATATTTGCCACAAACAAACTGAGTCTTGAGCAAACACATCCCAAAAACTTTTAGAGGTGCTGGATCAACAGGGGACTGATATTATTATTATATATTATATTGTTAAATTTGGGGACTTGCATGTATCTGTGTGTGTTCTCACCTCAGCTGGGGAGCCCTTCTCCACAGATTTGATGATAGGGACTCTGTTCCTCTCTTCCAGGGTAAAGCCGTAGCCTCCATCACTGGGTCTTATCTGGAAAAAGACATGTCCCCCATCAGCAAAATCCCAAGCCAGTAGACCAAGACATTCTCACAAACTGGTATAGACAGATAGCACACATGATGGTATTTGCTCACTCCTTTGAAAAGAATGCTTACTGAGGTATAAAATGGACTTTTGCAGTGTTATGACTTCTTTTCACAGCTCTGTGCTTCCTAATAATTAAGTGTGCCTTTGGTTTGCTCCGAGTTGTGGGTACATTATAGCAAAGTTGTAGCATATTAGTCAGACTGAGAGCTAATCAATCAATAAGAAAGCACTCACCAGGAGAGACTTGGAGATGACGTTCTCAACTATTTTCAGGTCGTGCTTTATGGGTTTGTGTTTGGTGTTGGAGCCCTCCATCTCCTCATCAGCAAAGAAACGAAACAGCAAGGGCTCGTCCTTGAATTCACTCTTTTCCAACACTGAAGGAGGTAACAACAAAGTAATGATGGAATGAAAATGAAAATGAAACTTGCTGAATAATGATATATCTGGCAAACAGACTGTATAGAATTCAAGTGTGATTGAAAGTTGAACTCCTTAACTACGGCTCAGTCAAGTCTGCACTGCATTACCTCATCACTATAATGAAATGTGTATGTTACTATGAGCAATTATACAACTCAAACAAAGTTTCAGATGTCTGGTGAAATAAATAATGAATAAAAAAACAATGAATAAAATGGAAAGGTGCCTGAAAAGGTTGAAAAAAGGCAGTTTGCACAATGTGTCACAAATAGGCTAAAACATGCAAAACTAGGGGTATTTCCCTTCAAGGCAACTGTTTTAAAAAAATATAAAAATGTTCTAGTTCACTCTTTTAATGGCTAATTGAAAACTTCCACATGGACCATCAGTGTATGATTCATGCCTGTGCACTAAAACACATGGACACCAATTGCAGGAATCCACATTGTGAGAGAGAGTGGGAGACCACGCTTTCACAGTAAAATATCACTTTTGAATGAACCCAGTCTCCACAGCAACATAACGCCTTCACCAAGACTTCGGTTTTCAAATAATAAATAGCCCTGAGGGGAAAAACAGAGTTTCCTTCTAACATTCCCTCACTTCATTCCCCTCAAGATCAGATATAGCGCCAATAGTTTTAATAGCTACATCATCAGGCCAAATAACTCACTGGCACGAATGGTCAAATTACCCTGTAGGCTGTGGAAGTGAGAAGAAGTTTGATGGTTGGGGCTGTTATGTTCCATATATGTGCTGGTAATTTGTAGTGTGAGGCTTGAACTGTGGGTAGTTTGGAGTGGTTACATCATGGGGGTACAAGGAGACACACTGTGACTCATACTGTAGTGTGTATGATGTGGACTTTGGCAATGAGGGGAGCACAGAGTTAAAAACAAGCCCGACAGCCTCGTAAACAAACTGTAACCATGGCTACTGACCATTTGCACTTAAACTGACAAACATCCATGTGTTATCTGCCAAGTTCTCACAGCAAAAGCAAACCATGCATGTACTATACACTTCACTTACTGTATGCATTAAGTTAATGATAGTATGTATGAACAAATAACCCAAACCACACACACACACACACACACGTACACACACACACACACACACGCATAGATTCAATGCATTCAGCATTGGAAATACGTTCTATTCCTGTAGCATGTCAAAGGGATTATAAGTAGAAATGGAAAGAGAACAAGAGTGGTTGTGTTCTAAAACAGGATGCTAAATGCCAGGCGCCCTCTGCGCGGTTTCTCCAAAGCAGTCAACTCTCATTTAGTCAATGATGGAGAGGATTCCACGGTTTTGTGAGCAGCACGATCAGTAGTTATTTTTTCGGTCTGCTAAAATCCTCAAAAGTGAAAAGTGCTGTACCGTGATGCATGAAGCCATTGTCGCACAACTCCACCCCCAAGATCAGCGCTTCCTCTCTCGTTCTGCAGTCCCCCTGCACCAGAAGAAAAAGAAAGAGTGGACACAGAGGAAAAAAAGAGACAGAATTAAGCATGGAGAGAGTGAGTAAATGAGTGAAAATAGAAAGAAAAAGCAAAAGTAAAGTAAAAAGAGACAAAGAGCAAAGGACATTGTGTTTTTAGAGAGCAGTCAAAATGTCACACTCAACCCCTCCCCACCCCTTTGTTCTCACATAAAAAAGCCCAAAGACCAGCAGAGCCACACTATACTCCATCTTGAACACAGCCAAAATCATGTCTAGACAGCATAGTGTGACAGCTCTTGAAGTCCTGCTGAAGGAACGACAGCTTTTCCGCTGTCCCGGGCCAAACACATTCATATGGACGACCACACACACACACATATGCACACACAAATATGTGATGTTTTTCATTGATTCTGCGGCGGTCGGCATATACATTTAATTTCTTTGTTGTCATCCTGGACAGGACTATCAATCTGTCAACCTCAAAGCTTCCTGTCAAAGTCAATAAAGCTTAGCCGTCAAATCAATTCCGCTTTTCTTTCTTCATTTCCTTTTGGCTCCGCTGAGAGCCATGGCAAGAAACGCTTTGTTGTCTTAGTTTCTTTCCTCTGTTGCACATTTGAAGTGACCGGCTTGTTATGACAACAGTCACTTCCATCTTTCTGTCTTTCCCTCTTCCTCGCACCTTCTTTCAACATCTCTGAGTTTCCGGAGGAGGAGGAGGGAAATGTGTTTTCAATATGGTCGAACACCAGCAGGTGATTTAGAACAACATGTTGTGGATTAGGCCTGGATGACATGGCGGAAATTAATATCACCATAAAATTTTTCCATCATCGCTATATATATCACAGTGTGGATGAAAAACTACCCTCAGAAAAATCAAACTGATGTTCAGTGCAATGAACTGTGTTCCAAGTTATGTACTATATTAACTAAAACTCTCAACTTTTGAATAATTTACTTAGCAATACCATGATGATAGTACAAGCAAACACTATGATATGATAAGAATCCCCTGAAAGTATATATATGATAATATTGATCTTCCTTTGCTGTAGTTGAAGCAGTTTTAGGGCTTACCTGTGCTATAAGCCAGTCTATCAGCTTGTTTGCCATCACCACTGATTTGTAGGTCCTCAAATGGTAATCCTTATCCCTGGATAGGGGCAAAAGAAGAAAACTTCATTAGAAGAATTAAGAGAACAAAACTCTACCTTAAAACTTGAGCTGTGCCATTTTACTATTCAACTCTTTGATTCACGGTTACTGTAATGAACCCACATGGTGAACATGTATAGTAGTAATTGCTTGGTCTATTTAAACACAGTGTCTAAAAGAGGACTAATAATTTCTACTGTCAGCAAGGCGTGGTCACTTTTCAAGCACTGGCAGTTGCGTCATAAATCTGAGTGAGTTTCTGACAGTTGGTGACAGCAAAACAGCATTCCACACTGGATGGCTGGTAACGGCCTCAGCAGTGTTTGGCCCTGGGGTGCCCCATGTCAGTCTGGTGTTGATGTTCTCAGCGTTACCCACATGGCCGCACTCTGCCAGACAGCGAGAATGCCTTCTGAAATGGAGCCGTGACTTTCCCATGAACACAGGGGCCTCCCTGGGGACAAGCAGGGGCCGAGCTGCAGGCCCGGGAAAGTCCAGAACCACCGTGACTTATACCACTCCACCGCTTCCACCACATGCAAACACTCACTCAGACACAACCGCACATGCACATGCCAGTCTCGCACACACACACAGTTCAGACAAGTCAAACATGACATGTGAGCCAAGTTAAAGTCCAATCTCAGCTGTCTGGAGCTCTTCAGAATGAAGCGTGAGAGGCCAAACGCTGCCCTGTTTCCTCTACAATGGAACATTCTGTTGCGTAACTGTATTTGACAGCCCGTTTTGGTCTGTGATGAGGATGGTTGGTATTACCCGGTAAGGCACGTTGCCCTGACGTGCCATGCACAAACCACATGGACCAGAAGTAGCAAGAGGCACCCTTTTTCCCCTGAATGGGATACTAGAGCCAGGGGGATTGGGGCTACAGCGGCTGGTGCACAGTGAGGCTGTCAGAGTGAAAAATGGGGGGTAAACAGCGGTCCAGTGGGCAGCCATATGTCCGGCATGAGGAAACAATAGTTTGAGGACTCACAGAGGGAAAGGTCAGAGAGGTGGTTTTTAACTTGCTGTCCAAAGAGAAAAGTTTGCCTTGACATTTGGCAAGGGGTAAATGGATGATGTAGGCAAATGTTGTGTTTTCAAAGCATTCTCTGGGATATATTATACAGAGCATGCTAAAAGTTCAAGCTTTAATCAACTGCTTTAGTCCTGATGAATTACTCAAGTGCTGTGCACCATATTGTTTGTTATTATTTTTGAAAATCCTACACATGCCCTTCTGGAGGATTCACTAGCAAAATAGAGAAAACTTGTCAATATTTCTCAGATGTTGAGTTGAAATGCATGAGGATAGTTTATGAGTGACCTTCGCTGCATTGTGAGGGTTTTGCAACCTTACTGTGAGCATATTGAAAGATCTTTCTCATTCATACTTCAATGTGTAACTGTGTGTGCACAGTATTTGCCCATGGACATTTCAAACTGCGCAATCAGATCCCCTGAAACAGGATGGATTCCAGCTTTCTTGTGAGGAAAACAGGGCCATAAGGGGGGCACAGAAGCTTCCTGGGGGCACGGGGGCAGCTTAGTGCGCGTTCCCCACTTCGCCTCATCTATCTCACTCTGCCAGGAAATTCCACCTAATTAGGCAGGGGCTGGTTGCTCCAATTAAACTCTGGCATTCCCAGGCCCTGTGATGTATTGTACTGAGTTCTCAATGAGAACGCACTGAACAGATATGCTGGTTAACGGCACACACGACTGTAGTACGAAGACACGCAGTGAGAAAAGTTTTTAGGTTAAGAGGTTTGGCCCCAATACAAACACCAGCTGAACGCTGACACACACATACACAAAATCACCCTTTAGGCTTTTTAGTAGTTGGATCAAACAAACACAGAAAAGCTTCAGTGCTGGAATAAACGGAGCATCACAGTTCCCCCTCCAGCTATAGCACCATTTTATTGGTGTGAAATTAAAGCTTTTCTTCAGGCCATTTCAAATCCAACACAAACAGCTAACCTAGATGCGGTGCTTTGCGGTAAAACGCATCAGCAGCCTGAACCTCAAACACTGTTGAAATGGAATTTAGAAGAACAACAACGAGAAACCAAAGCATGCCAGCAAATTACTCCAATAAAATGAGACTGCTCCACTTCTAACTCTGTTAGACAAGGGAATGTTTTCTTACATGTGCAAAAATCACCTGTTTTGCATCTGGGATTAAGTGACAATTTCATGAGCATGCTGGATGTATCAGTTTCCATGTGTTAACAATTGGCAAACCGGGAATTTACTTATTATTATTCCTGAATAATACCACAGAAAGCCTGAAAACGCAGTGCTGATCATCAGATATCAATATGGCTGTTTTGCATCATGTTTTATGTTGAAGAAGTGCAATCAATGTTTTGCCAGCTCTGTGTCAGGCCTGTCAGAGCACAGGATCAATATGCTGTTGGTTCACAGTCAGCAAAATGTTTAAGACCTGTGTATTGTGACTGAATGGCCTCCATTGAATGCTTTATAACAGACATGATGCTAGTTGTAGCTGTGATGAAGAAAATGCCCAGAATTCACCGTTAGATCAAATTAAGAAACAGGTGAAAAAACATCTTTTGAGGCTAAAAATTAACATGAAACTTTCAAAAGCAAACAGAGATATTGGTCACAGTGTTAACCACATGTATCCAAACTACTTGTGACATTTCGTAGACTCAATCTTCCTCGCCACATCTGTGTTTTGAGACCGGGCAGATAAAACCTGCCAAGCACGATCACCCACAGGCCATGCTGCACTCCATCACCATCTGTGCCAAATTTTTCTAAGTCATTTCCTCTTTAAGAACAATGAGCTCATAGCTCACTGTGATATTTCTCTCCTCCACTGTGGTTACTTTGCGGCAGAGCTATTTTTAGGAGCAAGAGCCAGATGCTATGCTACTGGAGCCCCACCTGGACGGCTTGCAATGGACTGGAAAAGAAAATGGCTGCCTACCTGATGACAGGAGTGAAGAGGCTGTGAAGGCGGCAGAAGAGCCGAACACCCTGAGATAAACAAGACAAACAAACAAATTTTGGTTATTTCAGTGATAGGTGTGTAAAATGTAATTCTAATTAAATTAGACTCTGCTGTAGCACAGTTACCTTTGATATGACATCATGCATGTCACTTCTTGGGTGGTAGGTGCCATCGTCGTAGCGAAAGCGGTACAGTACAGGCTCAGGTTTGAACTGGTGTTTGTCTGTGACTAAAAATGCAATTCAGAACATAAGGAGGTTTTTTGAGATGCAATGTGCCAAAATGAAAGTCTCAGACCCTGAGGGAGCCTTATTCATCCTTGCTTAAAATTGGAAAGCATAAGAGGTTTAAAGACATATTCAAGCCAAGCAGGGTCACATAGTGGAACAAGCTTTCCAGACAAGAGGAAGACTCAAACCTCATACAGAGTGGTCACAGATAACATCGCAGTGCAGAGCTCCCTGCTGCTCTTGCTTGAGGGGACTTTGTAAAGGACCCTCCTCCCAGTAATAACAGTTGGCTCTGTATTCTTGGCCGCAGCGAGGCAGGTTCCATTAAAGGTTTTTATGAAAAGATATTCTATCATTTTTCACATGGGGACTTCTAACTGCACTGTGAGAGCTCGGAGGGGTTCGGAGTTATTCCTCTCTGTCAGGAACAGCTCTATAGCCCAATCTCATTTCTCTGTGAGGAAGCAATAAAGCACCCCTGAGTGATTTAAGATACAACTTGGCTTGGGGCCCTACTCTTTTGAGGAAAATATACATGCAAAGCGGTACGCGCCATTTAGTGTGAATGCAAAGCATTAGCCAGCTTAAGCCTCATGCGCTAAACACACTTGTTACCCAAAACCACAAAACAGCCACTGAGCAAATATTACACAAACATTATGGCTAGAAGAGATTAATATTTATAATCCCTTACCTAAACATTGTGTCAAGGGAGTGTTTAAATGGGACACCTGCTAAGAAATAAGTAAGACAGCTGCATCTACACTACATTCTAGGCTTCAGCAAGAGAAAGTATTGTGAAACTACTTGCAGGATGAGGAACATTCATTAAACATGGCTAGAGATTAGGTTAGGCAACGGCAGGCATTTGCATGCTCTACACCGTGAAGCACAGAGTAAATTAGTCTAAATTAGGGGTAGATTTTGTTTTAGATACAAAACAGGAAAGGATGATAAAGCAAGTCTGAGCTGGAGAGCGGGGAGGAGAAAACTATGAGAACCCACCATGGTGGATGATGCCATTCTCCAGCAGAGCTTGACCCAGATGAACCCCTTCCTCTGGATTGCCTGTCTCATCGATTTCCATCAGCCAAGACACAAACTCACTGGGGATACACAAAACACAACGCTGGCATAAAAACACACATATTCACTCAGGGATAACACAACAAACATACCCAAAAATCCCATGGGATACATCATCACCCCATAGAGGAGAATGTGTGTGATGAGTGGAGGGAGGAGAAAGTTTCCCCTTGATAATCTTAAAATAGGAAAAGCTTACACTAGTGGCCTTTGCCATTATTCCAAAAAGGCTTTCAACGAACAACATTTACTTTAAATTGATGTGGCTATGGCAACAAACACTGTCTTTGCAAAAAGGAACTATTTATTTAGTGTTGGGGGCCACATCTGCTTGTTAAAACAACTAACAGGCTTTGGTTCGTGTGTTTTGTCTGCTTCAGACTTTATTTATTTTAGACATACGATGTAACGCTATCAAATGTGAGAGTATCTAATTGTATCTTGGGATGTTCTTGATGGAAAACGCAAGATAACTTTTGCTCTGCATCATTTACAGCTGGGAAGAGGAAACAAACCAACCGCCAATCTTCTGATGGCCCAAATGAGCTAAATGGGATAATTCTCCACAATTTAGTGATTCAGAGATAGACAGCAAGAGAGAGAGAGAGAGAGAGAGAGTAAGAGGACAAAAGAAAGAAAGAGAGTGGAGACTGAACGGGAAGAACAGGCAGAGCAGCAGTAGCCTATCTGATTACATCCTTGATGTCCTGTCTCCCCACAAAAGCCAAACAAACAAGGCCAGCAGCACCATTGGAATTCTTAGGAATTCACTTCCAGGCCATGATGGAGGCGAACGGTTATCGGCGGGGAGCCAACAGGAGGGCCGCAAGCAATTAGCAAAGTTTTCAGAGAAACAACTGACCAAACACCCCGTCTTTCCTCCTCCTCCCTCCTGCTGAACATTGTACACTCTTTAACCACTCATCCTTGACGTCTTTTTCTCTCAACAGAGCTGTGTACAGACATTTTGAGGGTGCAGGTGCTCAAGCGGAAAAAAAAGGGCTCTGATAATTGAATACATGAATTCCTATTATAAGTCTGTTGGGTCGTCTCATTGATCAGCAGGCAGCACAGGGACAATGCTGCTGCAGTATGGACACACACACACACAGACACACACACACACAGTGAGCGGAGGAACCAACCAGAGCAACTTTGATCAATTTTACAATCAGTAGGGAATCAATCAAACTGTCAAACCGCATCTCATCAGAACAAATCCTGCAGTTTTAAGGGTAAAATCAACCTGAACTTGATCTAAATCGACACTTTTACACTCAGGTTGACCTTTGAGTCCTGTTCACCGACAAATTCAGACTTTTTTTCAGAGTCGAAACCCTCAGAGAATAAAAATTAAAACTAAACAAGAGACAGGATGGAAAGAGGAGGATGAGAGAGTCATATCACCTTAAAAATGGTTGGCAGAGTGTGATTTAAGTGCAGGGCGTGAAGGGGGAGGACGGGGGAGGTGTGTGAGTGAGGGTGTGGGCTTTAATAGAGCCTGCGGCTAATTGCTACAGTGACATCTTAAAGCCTGTCCCCCCCAAAAGCCCTTGGAGCCTGAATATTGTTGCTAACAGAAGAGCTGCTGACACAGGAGGGGATGGGAGGAGAGGAGAGGAGAGGAGAGGAGAGGAGAGGAGAGGAGAGGAGAGGAGAAGAGAAACACAAGTCTACAACAATGTCAATTTGTCAACCTTTGTACCTTAACGATGGGTGGAAAAACACCCTGAAAGTTTGGGCTACGTAGTTCTCATGGCCTCAAGCATATAAGGGTCACATATGCAATGGACAGTTTCAAGCCATTGAGATCGACATGTGTGGCTGGGGGACAAAAACACAATATTTTAGATATATTTGGTGCTTGGTCTCACATGTTTCATTTAACTTATTTCTGCCTAAAAACCTATTTTGCCAACCAGCTTCTTACTATGAGCATTGGGGTCCTACGTGAATACAATATTTTTTACCAAAGTAAGAACAGTTTTTGTTATTTCTCATGTCATTTATTTCCTTGCACCAATCAGAATTTAGCAACAACTGAACATTTATTGGGATTGTTAGCTTAAGTTGTCATGTCACTGTCAGTCAAATCTGATCAAACCACACTCAAACAGTCCTGATAAAGCAGATTAGCAGATTAATAAATAATACCTACAGTGATTGTTTCTTATTCAGTCTTGAGAATGTAATGTTATAGGGAAATATGTTTTCAGGTACTTTAAGATCAGGAAAAGCACATTTAAAACAACAGTTCGACTTTTTGATATGTATGCTTATTCAACTTCTTGCCAAGAGAAGATTGATACCACTCTCATGTCTGTCCGCTAAATATAAAGCTACAGCGAGCAGCTGGTTAGCTCATCTAAGCATAAAGACTGTTAGCTTGTCCCATTAACCCTATCCCATTCTCACATCTCCCATTTCCCAAAATGGCGAACTATTGTTTTATGTTTCTACATTAGAATCAAATCCCAAAATCCTAAAATACAGTAACTGATGCAGAAATATTTCTCCCAGCTCTGTGCTCAAAAGAAGAGTATGTATCATTTTTGTATGCTGATAGAGCAAAGGGTGTATTCCAAGTCATGTCATGAAAAAGTGCAGAGACTGACAAAGATAAAGGGCATTTCTTACAGGACGTCTAACCTTTTCATTGAGCTCTTAAAAGCCTTTCCATCAACATCCATCACAACAAAGCACAGACACTTTTGTCTGTCACATGTGGAAAAGACAAACACTATGAGTCTCTTTTGTTTGTTTATCCTCGGTTTCAAATGGGCTGATAACTGCAAGCTAGGTGGCTGTCACACACAGTTCCTTTGATGAATTACACTGTTGCAGGAACCAAACCACAAATACAATTGTACCAGTTAAAGGGGAGGAGTTCGAGACCCAGAAATAGCCCTCAGTCTTAAAAAACAAATCAAAAAGAAAGAGAAGGCGTGGAAAGAGAATAAAGGAAACTCATTTCACAATGGAGGGAGTGGGCTGAGCTGAAGGCATAGGCAATGTGGCTTTCATCAGAGACATACCATGCTGGTTCCAATTCACCAATTACGCCTACATGTAATCATTTCCAAAATCATCTCAGACAGGGGAAGTACAGAGGGGCTAGAGATGTCCTTTTACCCACAAGTGGTCATCCAGGTGTTAGCCAAGCGGTATATGTTTCCATAAGGAGCTTCACTGAGCTACTTTCTCACCATATGATCTCTTCAGACTCAACCAGGTGCCCACATATGACCAACGTTTGATCCTTTTAATCTTTTTAGCTGAAAGATCCATTCCTCCTCCAGACCACTAGAGATCTGGTGTTGTCTGCGTGGACCAAAGGAGAAAGTAACTCTTCATTCCAAACCACCATGCGATGTAACTTGGCCGCAACTATGTCCAATTGGACTTTTTGGTTGTTTCTTTTTTTCCTCTCTCTCTCCATGCTTTTAAAAATAACAGGGATTTTGAAATGACTCTTTAAGCTCGGGTGATTTTCAGCGTGACTATTACCAGTCAAAACATTTTCATTCTGGAACGTACCAGGGTGTTTATAAGGGAAATTTGTTATGGGATTTCAAATGTCCAGATAGGAGCACAGTTTAAATAACATCCAACCAAGAATCTCTTGTGAAAATACTTCATGTTTTTTCTAACCCCTCTTAAATTGCATATTGTCGTCACTCTATAAAAAGACTTCTGGCCGTCACATACAATTTTCATTTTAAAACACAGAAAGCTTGTCGGCTACAGCCAGATGTTTGAAGATTTTACTATCCTGATCCAGCTTTGTCACCTTCTCACACTCACAACTAGCAATTGATTTACAATACAGGAAGCACGTTTTTGCAAAAGAGCGTTGAATGTGAGGAATGGACATAAGAATTGAGGTCATAGGTTTTTGTGCTTTCCCAGCTTAGGAGAGCAATAGGTGCTGTATCCCATCAAGATTTTCAGACTTAATAAAAAGAAGATTTTATCACAGTGTAAGGTCTGAGGATCAGTGGGTTCTGGTTGTTAATACAACGGAGAGACAGGAACTCACATACATCAGTGGAGTTACAGCCTGTGCCCCCTGATTATCTGATTCTGAACTTGATTGCAGGAGCTCCAGAGCTTTATCTAAGAAGTGTCTCCATGTAAGGGATTAAATCCTGGGCAAACTAACATCAGCACAACTTTTTTTTTTACTTATTTGTGAAAATCTGGAAAACTGATATGACAGAAAGACATCTACAGCTTATATGATGAAAGTAAAATGCTGAAATGGGGGCATAAACTCATGCATACTTAAAATACTGAAGCCCAAGGACAGGATTTTTTAGCAAAGCACCCGTTAAGTATTCTTACCTTTCAAAAAATGAAGGACAGATGGGCGTGTTTCGACTCATCAAAAGCGGAAAGTGCACTGGCAAAGCTGCCCCCTCCCACCCTCAACCCCCCCACAACCACACACAAGAAGCTGCTCTGGCTTAATGGGCCCTCTACAGTAGTTACCTCATGGATTCCTCAGCAGAGAGCTTATTGTAATCTAACATGGCGAGGGAGAAAGCAGGCAGTCAGCTGAGCCACACAGGGATATCTCCCTGTGATTTATGACTGGCATTCAATGGCCGATCCGTCCCCAGACACAACACCAATAATCCTTAAATAAGATTCATGAGCAAATCTGGCTGGATTTGATTTTCCCATGACTGAGACTGCAGATATACATAACACACAGTCTCCCTGAACAAAAAGCGGCGACACTTTCTTCTTCCCAGCTGTCTTTAGAAATCCTTGCCAATTTAAGAATGCAAAGCAGGAATAGAGAAACGGATCTGTACTACAAATATGCTCTGTGTAATCTGCTCTGAGGATATTATCATATACTGTGGATGCTATTATAATTCACCTAACAATGTACAAGGCCTTCCTACCTAATTGTATCAAATAAAAATACCTACAAATCAGAAAAGAAGAAATATATAGAATTAGATATTTATACTGGTTTATCTAAAAAGCTCATGGCACAGTCATCCAGTTTGACATTCACACACTCTCTCACAGTTACAAAGCTCACACTGACGAAACCACAAGCAGTAAACACTCAGCAGCTTCCTCTCCGGACAAACCGAATGTCCAGATTAGCAGTGTGAGCCTTACCTTCCCAGGAAGCACTTGGGGAAGGTGGTGAGCTTGCGTTTCCGGTCCTTAATGAGGTTACCCTTGGTCATGAGGTGATAGAGCTTCTCTCCCTTCTCTGACACCATCACCCACGTATCCTGCTCCATGCCGAGCCTCAGACCTACAAAGCAGAGGAGGAGAAAGCCTGTCAATATCACGGCATTCATAATCTTTGCAGTCAGCTCCCTGACTAGATGTGACATCAATTACTAACTGGAGAAGGTTAACGTCGCCTAATTTCACAAGATAATTAGAAGTGCCTTTCAGTGTCTGCACTAATAGTGTTAGGCAGGGTTAATGACTGACATTATGAAGAGTTTATCATGTACACAATCTCAAAACGGGTAAAGTAGGAACTGAAAAATATGCTGTCGTCACTATGTATTCTGCTTGACCAGAGTGACAGCGTGAAAATCTGTTAGCCAAAGCCCATACATTACCGCATTACTCTCTTTTTCTTTCACTCTTAGATGTAGGTCCCACATACTAATCAGGGCAGGGATGTACTCCCTTTTTAATCATTTGGGTAAAAAAAACAACTATTGATTTTCACAAACACAGCATATATTCTCAGTTATTTAATTCAAGACAGATGTTGAAAAGAAAAAAAAAAAAAAAAGAAAAAGCGAAATGAGTTTCCCCTAACTGAATGTATTAAAACAAACCGACCCCCACCCTGATACTGATACACAGAAGTGCCCTCTTACTTTTCCTCCGCTCCCTCTCCTTCATGATGGCCTCCAGCCACTCCTGCTTCTCCTCCGGGGTCTTGGCCATGCAGACGAACCACTTGTTCTTTGCTGTGTTGTGGATCTTCCAGCCGTTGTTCACAATGTTCCCGCTGCTGTGGTAGTCAGCTGCGAGGCAGAGGAGGAGAGCACAGACAGGAAAGATCTTGACTCCACTTGTTTTATAAAGTCCTCTCCTAGCTAAGGGGTGGAACAACACCGATCCTCTTTTTTGACTCATTGACTCATGCTTTTTCATGTTTGAAAGGGAGCGCCATGAATCAGTGGTGGCACTGATCATGACACTGTAAACAGAGTTGTTAGGAAGTAAGATTGACAGTAAATGGGGGTTACCACATAAAACGCAGCAATAACATGAGGCACTCCAAGCTTCAGAAAAAATGAGGGTGAATAGAGTTGTGATAGCAACACTGTGGTTCATACGAGAAAGAAAAAGAAATAGACAACGTTTTCTTATGCTTTAAGGCCTTTTTTTTATACAGTAGTGTGTGCTCTGCTTTCCAAAAACAACATTCATTATAAAGCTATTGAGAAAAATATACTATATCATAGTGTAAACACTCAGTCTAGACTCATTTTTCCCAGCTCTAGTGCCGGCCCTCTACTGAGTGCTTCATTGATTATCGCTCCTCTCCTTTAATGAGATAAACGAGTGGACACAGATGCACAAGAAGAACCATCCATCAGTGTTATTTACAACTGAGTCCTCAGAATACTCCCTCAGAGCTGATGGCTACTTGTGATTCACTACCTACACTCATATATAGATGTTAAGAATGTCAAAACCTCCAGCGAATGGAAATGAACTCTTGACCGTTGGTTGAATCTCCATCATTATTTCCATCTCTTAGCAACATTTCAAATGCCTCCCCAGCTCTGACCTCTGATGTTCCCCTCTGAGGGTGTAACATAAAGCAAACCATTACAATCATCAATTACAATCATGTCTAAAAGCATCTACAATGCGGTGTCCTTTATATGGTAAGCCTCGAGGGTGTATTTTTTTTTCAACTTCGGGCAGCAAGTGTGTGCCTGGGAAAGAGTCGCGGCGCTTTCATTACGTAGGAATCTGAGCTAAAATACTCCTGTCGCCCTGGATCTCAGATTGAGATCTCCCGCCTGTGGTGCAGAACACCCACGAGTTACTGCACCACCGCCTGCCTTGTGTGTTTATCCTCCCTCTCCAGACCCAAACCCATCCATCTCTCACCAAAAACACCCAATATTACTGCCCATCTAGGTCTGCTGGAAAGGAAATGATGGCTTCTACAAATACAAATGATAATCAGTGGCTATGTGAGGCCAAGAGACACAAGCGCTCAAGTTCACCATGTACCAGAAGCAGCACAGACTCAAGGATATGTAACTTTAGATGTCTAAAAAAAATGTTTATAGGTAAACGTTATTTTTCTATCGTCGATCCAAGTGTAAAATCACACAGTTATCCAGCAGTTTAGGCCCCGGAGTATGTTGTCAACTTTCCCGTGTGGGTTATTATGGTATATTTTCGAACTCCTGCTGCCAGAAGTGCTGAAATAAAAAATGAAGATCTGAAAGCGAGTGAGCAAATAAAGAGAAAGAAAATCTAACTATGTAAACATACATTAGTCCATAATAAATGTTGGATCTTTTTACAGGATCACTCACCCGTGCCATCGTCCACATTTTCGACTTCCATCACCTCCGTGTTAATTCTGCCTCTGAACAGGTAGCGAGGACCCTCGGTGGCCGTCTTACTGTTTTTTAAACGCCTTGAATAAAGTGTAAAAACAAGCAAACAAGGTTTAATCATTTCATTGCGTACTGAATAATTAGTCTCATTCACAGTTCATTCAGAATTACACAACTCTGATGTTTATCCACATGCGCTAACCAAATTAGGTCATGAAAAAGTATCCAATTTAGACAAATTACTGAAATTGAGGTCAATAAAAGTTATTTTCTTTCTTCCTTTTTCTTTCTTTAGTCAGTGAATGGGTTTGTTTTTATGTTCCACCATCAGACGCTACACTGTATACAGCAGGTAAAAGAAAATCAGAGCTGGCAGCTGCCTGGCTGGTGGTGGGGGAACAAAAGCTGTCAAAAGAACATACAATGGACGTAGCAACATTGTTAGCAGCTGCATCAGTAGCTCAGTGTGAGCAGCACTGACCCGCCAAAATAGAAACTAGTTTATACAGAGAAGACTATTCATCAAGTGTTCTGCCCGCAGACGCACAACAATAGTTGGCAATCAGCAAGAGTTTCCTGACTCAATTTGCACTGATCGTAATATACACCAGAAATGTACAGATAAGTCAGCAGTAAAAGGAAATGAGCATGTGTCCAGAGATGCCGTTTAATCTCGAGTAATCACATATCCCAGTTTGAAGTGAAGTGAAAAAACATTTTCTCACATGTCTCCTCTAAAGCATGAACTTTCTTTCTACTCCCTCATGAAAAACTAAAATTCTTCCCACAGTGCACTGCTCCCTTTTCTTTAAAAAAGTAAAGGAACTGGTGCTGTGAATTATTTATACAGCCCGTGCTCTAAATGCTCTGTAGGAGTATAGAGACCGAAGGAAATTACAAATTTGCATAAACAGAATTTTTATTCCTTCTCCTAAAAAAAAATAAAAATACACACTCTAATTAGAATTTAAATTCATCTTCTGCTTTGTGGATTTTGTCTGTAGAGTAATGAATACAAAAATCAAGACACCTGTTTTTCTTCTTGCAATAGACCAGAAGCTTGTCAAACAGAAAGAAAATCCTCTCTTGTATGTTTCCAGCGGAAATCTTCAGCAGGACACCCTGCATGAGCATCTCAGTGCATGTATCTGTGATATTGGAGCCCTGGAAACAGACATGTGGACGCAAAAGTTAAACAGACAGTAAAACAGATGCTTAGACATATAGATGGACACAGAAGTTATTCAAACAGGCAAATAATGTTGATGTGAAAGTTTCATTTAGGATTTTTTTTTTCTTTTTAGAATTTAGAATTTATTTCTGGTCTGCATATACAAATTTGTTTAAAAGAGAAAGTTTCTATACTTTAGAAAAGTTTCTACAAATCGTTTCTATACCATTGAATGTTCACATATAGTGTCTGAACAGGAGGAGGGATTAAAAAGCCCAACCTTTCCTGTTCCTTTTCTCAGGGGTCTGTAAAAACACCCCCCGCTTCCTCGGAGCAGATTGCTCTGGGACTTTAAAACGCGCGGCTGTTAATAGCTTCTATAGAATAACATCCCGTCCAGTCAAACTATGTGTGTTGCATTGTCGCGCCTGGTCACCATACTGGTTGGGGTTCCTGCTGCAAGTGATAAAATGTGCTGTCTTTTCCCTTACCTTGCCTGCTCTGGGAATTTATGTACCACGTTTGATCGGCCCTTCAGAGCTAAAAATAACTCCCATGCGCACAGAGCCGGAAAATGTGCTAAGCATTTCCTCCTGTTGGAGACATCAGCGGGCCAAAACCTATCCCGCTTTTTCCTTCTTTCTCGCCTCGCCTTTTTTATTCTCCTTTTCCTCCCTTCCCTTCTGCTGATCATCTCTCACTTTTTTCCCCTCTTCTTGATTCCCCGGTCTATTCCTCTATCTCTTTCATTCCTTCCCCCACACTTTTTTTTTTACTCTCCCGCTCTTTCAGGGCCTTTTAACTCCCCAGCCCATGACCAGATGTTAAACTAATTTGCAGCCAGTGAATGTGTGCACACCAGACATGGAAAGGCCAGCTTGTCTTGGTCACTTGAAGGGGCCAATAGCAACACCACATTGGTCCAAGCTTTAGATCTGCATTTCCTAAATGGAAGAACCAACACTTCCCCTTTGTGTTTCATGTGCTTTCAACAGAGCACCTAGCCTATTTACCTCTTTTTGGTACAGCTTTCTTTGGTTTTTATTTTTCTCTGCAGCATTTCTCTTCACATCAATCTTGTTCCAAGCCAAAGCCCAACAGCAGAGGGTGTATTCAGTCTAAAACTTAAGCAACACTTTAAACCCTCAGTCATCTGTTTCATCTAAATTTCAACCCTCTATTTTTATAGTCAGACAACTGCCAGGCATAACAGCTGCAGAAAAGGATAAAGAATGAGAAATGACAAAGTGGGATATGCCATTAATTAAGGGAAAAGTATAGTAAAAAGGTTTGTATTGAACTCTGAAGAGGTATTTGTCAATTAGCTAAGGAGATGAGAGGAGAGAATGCTTTAACTAAGGGAGCCAAATCAAGCAAACTCCACAACTCAAGTAGTTTTTAAGAACACTAATTAAACTCAACAACAGAACAGAATGTGAAGTGAAACACAAGTGGAAACTACTACCCTCTGCTCTAAAATTAACATATTTTATTTCTATGGTACGCAGTGACAAAACACAGACACTTGCAGCCGACTGGCAATCACCGCCCTGACAAGTGCTGGCAGTCGTCACCATGGTGACCACGGCGGGCCATCGCCCCGTCTCTCCCACGCGAGGTGAACCTGCCAGGATGCCCTGAGGGCAGCCAGCTGTGTAGCAGGTCAGCGCTAACAAGCAATCAGTCGGGCGGAGGAGCAGGAACGGAAAAACAGCAGCTCTCACAATCACTCCTCATCCCTCCATCATTCCTCAAACACCCACACAGAAATGCAAGATGCAACCATCACTCAGCTCTCTCACTTTTTTTTCCCCCCCTGTTTTTCTCCGTCTTAGTTTCATCTCATTTAGAGCTTCAGAGCCTGGCGTGCAGCACTCGGAGAGTCCTGCTCCAGAATGAGCTAATGTTTACAATTAATAAATGTGCTGAGGGGAAACCGCAGAGTAGCTACAGCCAGGACTGTGTCGAGTACAAGATATGTCACCCCACCCAACACTGAACCTCATACTGATCACACTTCTATTAGATTTCTAGCTGTCTGTGCGTGTATGTGTGTGAATGTAGACACCTAATATCTGTAGTGTATATTTTCCTCTCCTATTTAACTGCAAAACTGATTTTGTATATACATTCTAAACAATATGTCTAAATCCATCAGAAGCTTTATTTTTTTGGTCTGTTTCTATATTAATTGATTCAAGATGTTTATTTTGACATAAAGGTTACCCCACTATTCATATTCCTGTAGTATATTTTACTGTGAAACAAAAAAACTTACTAAAAGCCTTTCTAAACACCCTTCTAATACTATACCAACACTCCTTTGTTGTCAGTGACCCTAAAACAGCACACCCAGAAAAATTTGAACATCTTGCTCACATGCAAGGAAGTCTGATTGTGCTCTGCAGTATCTTGTCTTACTCACATCTGTTGAAAGCTTGTATGTGTTGTATTACACCTTAGTCAGAGCCTCTATCAACACTCGCAGCGTCTCTTTGTCTGCATGTGTACAGGAAGCCTTCAAGACCCCTTTGCATGAAGCTAGGTCAATTACATAAGCATCCTAGCCTCTTGCTTTACAATTACCACCACCGTTTCCTCTTTCCAACCACCACTAGGCCTACTGACCCCTTATTAAGGCATCCCCCGGTATTCAGGAAGAAAACTAATCTAAAGGCAACCTCCTGACGAAGAAGTGCGGTCTAACTGATGATGATTGGATCGGTCACCCTAAAGCATTTAACTACAGGCTCATCCAGGCGGAAAGAATTTGGCCATTGTGAATACAAGTCATTGTTCCCAGGGAGAACAAGAAAGCTTAAAAGGCTACAAAAGTCACGCCACTTCGAATTCTTGTTGAATTGCTGGAATAAGTCTAAGTGGCTTTAAATAAGTCATGACTTTGAGATTTGGGGGGACAAAAAACTTGCAAGCCTACTCTGACATAATAGGACTACGTAGCGCCAGTCCTTGTAGCCATTTAAATTGAACTTACTGGATAAAAATCAAATTATTAAACACACTGTGCTGAGTTAAGTTGAGGACTACCTCCCAGCCCTCGATATGGGACTGCCATTCTTCCAGAATCTCCAACTTTTCCATCTGTCTCTTGGCTTCGTTGATGCTGGAGCACACCGCCTTCATCACTTGCAGAGACTCCTGCACCAAGGCGTAGTCGTTGTGCTTTTTTGGGGTCCTCTTCAGCAGCTCCTGTATATGTAAAGACCACATGAGTTCACACACACACACACACACACACACACACACACACACACACACACACACAAAATCATGTTACATGATAGTACAGATGCACACAAGTGTCAAATGTGGCTCTGAATCATAATTTTCATGGCATGAAAAGCATGAAAAGAAAACATGTTTCATGTCCACTCCTCACCTTCTAGTGGTTCCTGTGTTTAGTGGTTAAAACCCCTGCTACTGCATGCCATGCTCTAGCAAAAGCCATAGCAATCTCTGCATCTATAGTCTAAACACAGTGTGTCAGCTACTATATGTCTGATTTACACTGTTCAGGATATATCTGCAGCCACTGATGGCTATCTCTGGCATCTTACAGAGAGGAGGAGGCCCCGGCAGCTGTAAGACTTCAAATGGCAGAGCATCAGGTTACCCCCTTATTATTATTATTACATCTCTGTGCCCCGTCCTGGTGGCTGTTTAGAGAACGTCTGGGTGAATTAATAGATCATAACAAGATGAATGGGACGGGACAGCTCAGATCACCGACTCAAACAAGCCTTTGAAACTGTATTTCGTTTCGCTCACGTTTCACGTTGGGAAATGGAAATTTCAAAACTAACATCTGAGAGTGCAGGTATGAATGAGCCCAGTCACAGAGTCTGAATGTGCAGCTGGGCAGGGGAGGTGATGAGAGGTCTTGTGTTATTCCTACAATGCGGTTGTGCTGGGGAACTAAAGCAGAGACGTGTCAGAATACGAAACCAGTGTTTCATTAGCGAGGGAAAGGTTGATGCGTATAAGATGGGACAGCCCTAACTAATGACTAGGTGGTGGTGGATGAAAAGAGGGGTAAAAGGTGCCCTAGAGAGGTGGCACAAGGGTGTGGTGTCTCCATAATGCATGGTTAGGATTCACAAGGCCATACTCACTCTGAGCAGCAGTGGGTACTTGCAGATCCTCTGAATAGGAGCTACCAGGTAACCCTCCAGTGGGACCTCTGTATTTTTTCTGCCTCCTAGCAACATGCAGTTCTGGAGGAGATGAGAGGAAAAGAAAGGAGAGCAGAAAAGATTTCAGATTTCCCATAAACTGCCCATACTTCCCATAACTTTTGCCTTCAGTTGATCAGAGTCACCTGTATGTGTGAGGCTACAGGTTACTAGCAGAGCCTGACCGATACTGGATTTTTGGGGCAGATGCTGATGCTAATATTAGGGTGTAAAAAAAATTCCAATATCGATATAGCAGCCAATATAACTTTTAAAAAAATAGAGAAAATATCGGCACATATCAGACAACCTATACACCGATACCAATATGATACCAATATATCTGTGATAGGCCAATATCGACTGATCCCATATATATCGGTTGGGCTCTAGTTACTAGGTCAACTGCTAATATTCACTCTCACCTCCCTCTCACCTAAAATTTAGATGAGGTGGTATATTACAGTGTAAACAATAAAACAGGTTTTATAGCAGCCAGTAGGCCAAAGGTTTAGTGGAGGTTAGCGGATATCCCCACCCTGGTCACCGCAGTGACCTGAGCTATATTAGCCCATTGCCAAGTGCAGGATGGAGGGTAACATGAGATCCATATGGCCCTGGTGGAAGGCTAGGTCACATAAAGGTCAAGGCTATAAAGATCTCATTAACTCAAAGTCAATTAATATATTTTCCTCTTCAGGTTCCCTAGATTAAAGGTACACATGAACAGTAAATCAGACTTAAGAGCTTTCGCAGTCACTCTTCTCTGATGGTGTGTATAGCATGAGTGTGTTTCATTTCTCATTCCATCAATTACAGTCAAAGTAAAGGTCATATGTGTCACCACGGAACCTGCCAATCTATACGAGTGAGTGTGCGGCCGTACTCTGGTTCTTCTGGGCGGGTAACTCTGCTGTAGATCTCGATTTCAAAGCGCTCTGTTTTTTATGGAAGTCTTAAAACATGAGGGGGTGATGGGGTGTAGTGATACAAGTGTGTGCCACTTTGAGGCCACGGAGTAGAGGTGAGAAGGACTAGCGTTATAAACTGTCAAAGCCTTGGAGAAACAAGACTAGGTCATGGCTGGACCGTGTATGAAACACTAGAGGGCTTTTAATTTGTTCGTCGCCTGGTTACCATCGACCATGGACATTGCCAGCATTTTCAAGATGTTTGTTTTTAGGTTTAAGCTTATTTATTTGTATAGCACTTTTCATGCAGTAGTTGTAACTCAAGGTGCTGTACACATAAGAAGAACCATAAAAATACTTAAAATACATTGCACCAGATTTTGGGTGTAGACTATATGGTGCTGTTGTAGGAAGGATTGAGTTAATATTTAGACTATTTTTTATGTTTTATATACTATTTCACTTACCCAAAACCCGAAAAATAGTTTTAAATCCAGTAAAAACATCAAGTTAATCATTAACGCTAATAATACAGTGTGTTTCATGTGTGTAAATTTTGCATGTATTTGTCATGTTACTTTTATTTTATTTACCATGAACACAGAAGTGTTTTTTAAAAATACACTAGACGCATGTAACATGAGGAAATTCTATCTCTTCTCAAATAGGCGTTATTTGGATAAACTGTAATCTAAATGGTTACTTTCTCACCTGAGAAAATATTAAAACTTAATAAAGTGACATATTAACAGTCCTACAGCAAAAATTACAACAGACTAATCTACGCCATTGCATTGCTGTTGGTTGGTGCGAAATGCATTCTGGGATACTTAGCTAAGGTGGTATTCTGCCGACTGATGGTGTGACTTCATCACTCAACTACTCGGTCAGTCAGTCAGTCAGTGTCAGTTGCAGTTATAGGTCTGACCTCGCTGTTGCAGTCCAGCCAAAAAGTGAAAAGTATGAACAGAGGACAAAAGACTGTAAACAGCATTAAGTGAAGATGTGTGAAAGGCAATGGAGGGGGGAAAAAAGAGTGAGCATTTTTGACCTCCCTGAGTGCACACAATGCACTCACAAACACACACAGACACATTTTAGCGAGCCAGCAGTGGGGATGTAGTCATCTTTTGTTCTAGCAACATGATGCTCCCCGTGGAAGTGAAAGTCTCACAGAGTGTCGGGACAGGAAGAGGGAATCCGCCCACACAAGGGGCAGAGTCACATCAGCTGTCAGACACACTGGAACATAAAGTACAAGGTTTTACACTGTCCAGCTGCCATGTGTGGGTGACTGTGTGTTTGTATGTTTAAGAGTGTGTGTTTGTGTTACAGCTTTGATGTGTGAGCAGTTCTCAAATCACAATTTCAATCACTCATGACCCCACTTGGACCCTAAACTTTTACCCTTTCAGCAAAAATTGAAACTGGTTTCTCAGGCTTGGACTTAAATACTGACCTTTTAAGACTTAACTGCGCCTCCTTCAGCACCGTTTGAAGTATGTAAGCAATTGAATGCATGTTACAAATTGTACATTACGTGCACGTTTACGGTCCCTTCTCACCAATAAACATGTCCGGACGCTCCGGATCTTATTGAGCTCCAGCAGCAGCCTCTGGGCCTTCTCATGATTTCCACAGTATTCATCATAAATCTGGAAACGGCTCCTCTGCAATAGCCAGAGACAGACAAGGTGAGAAAGATGCAAGAAAAATAAAACAATGTCATTTCAGAGAAAAGGTGAAAGAAGAAACAGGGCGACAAAGCCAACAAGAGAAAAAGCAAAAATGAGGATAAAAAACAGGATGAGGCAATACAGACGACAAATTTACAGACTAAAAAATAAAGAAAAATAAGAGAAAAAGGCAGAAATAGACAACAGAGCAAACAACTGAATTATAGGATTCACAGTAGGTATGGATTCATCTCTCTCCTGAAATATATAATGTATATAGTGTGTAGGGGGGGGCTGCAATCCTATCCTGTCATCTGCCGTGCAGCAATATGACCAATGACTTTCCACCAAAGCAGTTCTGATGACATTCATACACCATTGTCTTTGACAGGCAGCAAAGGGACCAGACCACACAGCCTCTATATCACTCACTACAAAGTCACTACAGAGCAACAAAAATAGTGCATGGTCCTCAACCATGCTGCTCTGCCGAAGAGGACAAAGCTGGTGATGTGGAGAGTTGTCATAACAACAAGCATTAGCACTCACAAAAACACAACTTTATGATTAAGTGTACATGATGCTCTTCTTTGTGAATCATGTTTTCTAAGAAGTGAGTTTAGGTACTCTTAAATTAAGGATTTTTTTGGATTTAGGGATTGGTTTTACTGTATTCCAAAAGGGAGGAGTGTAGTCTTTACTCAGCATGAGCCAATTTGCAGGCCTGAATCACACAGGATTTGAGCGGTCCAGTGTCCAGCTGGCATAGTTTTTACCTATTTGTGTTTCTGTAGTAAAGTTAGATTGTGTAATTTTTTCTTGGAACATTTAGAGCGTCAACAAATCAATGAAGAGAAGGAAACTTTGAAAAATCTGGAGAATAAGAGAAGGAAAAAGAGGGGAGAAAAAGAAAATTTTGTCCAAGTCTTATCTCTGTGGGCTCACATGATCACGCATTACTGAATTGTGGTCGTAAGTCATGTGTTTTCAGTTATACTCCGAATTATATCCCATTCTCTCAATGAGGTCATCTCATCATAAACCGAACTATACCATCTGTACAGCTAGATCGTCTCTCTTTCACCTGTATCAACATCAGCCTGCCGCCCATACTGGCAGACAAGTCGTCTTAAGCCGAACAGAAGGATGGTTAGATTTATTAGACTTTGAAACCTATTATATGCCAGCGTGCCTCAAGGCTCTGCATCAAAGAAACGTGATATATAGTGGGGGTAAGCAGTATATCAGAGCTCTATCAAGCGCATCACACATGTGCGCTCTCTCATCACAGTTAATCCAGAGAGATATATTGACAACATGTGGCGTATCTTATCATTTTCAGCTGCACAGTAAGGCATAACTGTGAATTTAAGCTCTGATAGTAAAGTAGGAGAGAAATTTGTCAGATTTCAGGCTCCAGTGGGCATGCATCAATTTGACTGAGCTAAAAGAGCTTGGACGAGATGGTGACCTGATAATTAAAGGTTGGGTGATGACATTCAACTCGCAAGAGAGGAAGCACTAAGTAACGGCAGCTGTATCGGAGCACGTGTTACTTACAAAGTGCAAGAAGCAGCGACCGATTTCATGGTGAGCATGAGGGTCAGGCTGGAGCAGCTCTTCCACCATCGACAGGAAGTCTTTGTGAACGGCCAGAATCTCCTCAATGTTGGAGAATAAAACCTGAGGGAGAAAAAGGATATAAAGCCAGTGGATTGTCACAAATAAAACTAAGTAACTGTTCGTTTTTGGCATATTTGTAAGCATTTTTCTTCGCCAGCATAGTTCCTGCAGTTGCCGGCGACCAGCCTGAATCAATACTTTGGCATATACTGCTTCTTTTTGTGGCCAGTGGTGCTTGGCGAGGGAATGTCTGATGCCACAAAGCACAGAATGAGGTTTCTTTGTTATGGGCATCTCGAATGAGAAGTCTTTGATATTTGAATTTCAAACATTATTAAAGATATTTTAACAGAGAAGCTAAAAAAGGAACACATTTCTAAGATCTTTGGTGTGGAAACTGTGCCTTCATGTGGTGGTTACTTTTGCCCCCTTTTATGCAACTTTTGTGGTGATATTAAAGGACAAAACAATATACTGACTCTTGATGGAGAAAAAGGGCTTCGTAACGCCAGTGAAATAAAATAGAGACATGAAAACCAGACGGGTCTTTTATGGTTGTTTTACTAAAAACAGGAAAAAATCTGGTAATATTTGATCAACGCATTTCCATTCTGGAGGACTGGATGTCATTCAGTTGCTTTGTGACATCATAGCTTGCTGCTGCCCAACCCCGTAATGACCCCCGTTACTAAAACCCTCTCCGTACAGCATGTTCCCAAACAAAACATGGCATGGGTAGACATATTCCAAAACACGGGAGATGCAGTAAATATCCTCTAAATGTGTGTTTACCTTCAAGAGTAAGCAAGCTCACTGAGACAGTTACAGACACTCCCACTGTGAGAGAGCATCCTTTATTATCCTCCAGCCGGAATCATTTATAAATAGATTATATTTACAGCTGCTTCCTGGATCGCCCCCGACTTCTTTCTCCATTCAGAACTTGACTATTTTAAGTTGAAAGAGCACCCTAAACAAGGGACTCACTTTATGTAGTTTCCAGTGTAATTTCCGGCCCTGTCATGTATCAGGTTACTGTATGGTAATAAGGTTTGTGTGCAGAGTGTCGTAGTGAAAGTCAATTGCCCTTAACATTTACCCGAATCTTAATTATACGGTCACATACCTCACAGATTGACCCTCACCTTAACTGTTTCCTCTGTGATGTTCTTGTCGATTTTGGTGGCTGCATACTGGTTAAGACGATGTAGGAACACCTGAAGGAGGGCAGAAAATGAAAAGCAACAGTTAACACTTTCGAACTAGCCCCAGGATTAAATTACGTTTTGGCGTCTGACGGTTTGTACCTTTAACAGGCCAAACAGAAGGCTTTGTGTGCAGCTGCAACACTTGGCTGCCAGAGCAAATTGGTAACCATCACAATGGAGACCTGATACACACGAAACACAATCTTTGCGCTGGATGAAAAAAAAAAAAAAACATAATAATTGCAGCGCATGGTATTTCAAAGGCGAAGTTAAGTGGCTGGGGATGGGAGCTGGAGAGGCCAACAGTGTGTGTGAATTGAGATGGATGGGAAGTGCTCTTACTTTCTTCAGTCCCTAAGGACGCTGGTTCCCAGGCTGCTTCACCGCACATGCCCTCAACAACCTATTTAATGCTTCAGGGCACTTTCTGAGAATGGCAAATCAAGAAGGTGTGCTTCGAATGTATTTTTAAAATGTGACTAAGGAGGAATTAGACATTTTCTGAACTCTGCCTGAGGGGGAGCTTTTAAAGAAGAGGACATCCATCAACAGGTACCAGACAAGAATCTTTATGTTTATATGTGCAATGTTTGGAAAACAGCTCGACAGACAGACATCTATCTTCAGTAGAAAGCTCTGCGGAAAAACAAATTGGCAGCATCACACTTTGATTATGATTGATGTTTTTTATGCACTTCACTTCGGGGAAGCTATGATGAAATCCAAAGCAAGGCTCGAAAATCAAAACTTTCATAAAATATAAAGTACATGAGAAATTATATTCAATTGCGCTGAATTTTATCTTCATCAAACCTGCTGCTTGCTTGCGTGATGTTAACAACACCATCCCTCATGTTCATATTGCTGTCAAATTTGAATGACAGCAAATTAGGCAACAGGAAAAAAACGTCCTTGGTGTAACATCACAAAATCACACTTGTTCTTGTCTTCCCGACATTTGTTTTCATTTCCCATATCACACAACTAACTTAATTTACCCTCAAAATGGCTAAAAAGACAGTAACTCAAGTAAGATAAAAGCAGAGCAGAGACCTCTAAGTAGAGGACTGGAACATGTACTTGGCTTTCAGTATGCCAAACCTGATTCATGACACTGAAGATAAATTAACCAAATGAAAGAAAAGTGAGGCAAATATTTTTTACTTTGGCCAGCAGTCTGAAATCGACTGTGACCGCCATAAAACCTTTTAGAAGACAGAGTTCCCAGAATGCAGCAGGGCTGTCAAAACTCAAATTATGACTTAAATGGCTTGTCACTGATCACATCAGTCCTCACACAAATCCAACACAGCTTGAGAGACAACATAATAACACTGGTACAGCACAAAAGATTCTGACACACACACAAAAAAAAACACTCCAGGAGCACAAAAACATCATTTCATGGTGTAGTATGACACAAACCGACAACAGCAGCTCCCGAAACACACCAACACGATCAAACTCCACGCTGAAAGGAAGTGTGATGTGTGCAGTCGCTGTTAGTGAAGTAAGAAGTTACATCTGTCTTTGCAGTTGACCCTAACCGTGGGCATCCCTTTACTGCCCCACTGAGGGCCATAATGCCATCTGTTGCCTGATGCAGCCGCACAGCAGGCAGCCTGACCTGCATAGTTAACATGATACAACCACAAAGCATATAAACAGCTTACTTTAATGAGCACACGAGCCAAGAATTATTTCTTTACACCAAGATCTAAGAGAGCCGTTCTGACTACTGTGTGCTTATTGAAAAGTTTCAGTTGATTAATTGTGAACAAATGTGAAGGTGATGGGGCTAAATCAGTGGTGAAAAGCTCCCATTTGGAACTGATTACCAAATGTTCTGTTAACTTTCTAAGAAAAACAAGTTGACATGAAAAAATGAAACTGAAATCATCTTAATCACAACTCGCTGACGTCAAGCAACACTTCAAAATGAACTGTATAAGTGAATGCTTGAATCTGGGCTTGTGGTTGGAAAAAAAAAAAAGGGAGCTTAAATAATCAGCCTCTTTGTTGCGGGCCAACTCCACGCTGATTACCATTCTGTAGCTGCCTTGCCTTGCAAACTCTGCCCCGCTCACAAGCATTAGCATTTGATTAGCAAGTCTAATATGTACAAACACGGAGCAGACTGCAACAGGCCCTCGCAAAGGCCTGACAGGGCTTACAGTATAGGACCTTCGCTGAGCAAGAGTAGTTCTAATTTGCATCAAAACCGTGCTTCCTATCATTGATGTGTGACATCAAACATGTGTTCATTAGGGAGTCCATCACTTCGGTTTTAATAATGAAGAGTCTATTCAACAGGAAATAATCACTATATCTGCAAAGCACTAATTATACTATATATCTACAGCTATGGGGAGCCACACTGCAGATGCTTATCAGAAGTAAACAACATAAGAAAAAGCACAGGGCAATGAAGTGCAGGGACTAGAAATCTGATTGGATGGAGATAATAAATTGTGTTATCAGCCAAAAGATAAGAGAGTGTTTGTTTTTGAAGCACAGAAAACTGAGTCAGGACGCACAAAAGTCAGAACAATTAAATTGAGACACGGATCGTGTTATTCCTTGAATTTGTGCACAGTTTAAACTTGAGTTGTGGAAACGAACATGTCTCCTTCTAAAGAGAGAGACAGCCAAGACTGCCTTGTTGATGTCATTAAGAGGCTGATCCTGGAACAGCTCCAGAATGGGAAGCTGACTGAATTTATGGACGCAATAACAGTACCCAGGGTGACTGTGAATATAAGCCCGTTTCCAGGTTTGTACAGTACCTGACAGCCCTGCAGTATATAAATGTACAGGTCATTTGCAAAAGTCTTATTGTACTGTATCTAAATATAACATTTTATGAGTCATCCAAAGGATTTGTCTCCTGCTTGCATCACCAAGCAGAGCATCTGCTCTCTGGTTTAAAGCTTTGAGAGCAAGGGAGTATTGACAGAGCTGCCTATGATTCTAATAATTGCTAACTTGAAACAAATTGCAGTTAAGAGGATTTTTTTTTTTTTTTGCAATAATTTCAAACCAAAGGCATGCAGAAATGCAGAAGGAAAGCTGAAATGATGAAGACTCAGCCATGACTTTTCTCAGGCAGACTTCAGATAAATAGCTTAAAGCCCATTCATAAGTAACACATTTCCTAAATCCACCACAGTTGCTGTCTTTGTCCTCACACTCAGTAACAACCGATTGAATTCCAGCGGGACACGTTTTGTTCCCTAGGACTGGATGTGCTTTCTTGCAGGAATCCACCGTGTCTGGGCACTGGTCACTACCGAATCACAAGCAGACTTTATTGCATTTTTAAGCTCAACAGGAGATGATGGTGATCCATGTCACGCCTTCTGTGACCAGAAATCATCAGACAGCTTGAACTGAGCATAAAATACTGATTTTGCAGTGCGAGTTTGAGGTTTTGAATAGTATAATTTAGTCAATCGCATCTGGATTAATGACGTTTGAACACATTTTCTTATTGCTACAATGCTCGGAAAATAACAGCTAAAAAGACAAAGAGGATAAAAAAAGTCGGAAAAGTTGGAAAAGTTGGCGTGTGAGTAGCCACTGACATATTTTTGCTAAAAGGGAATTGTTCTTTTACTTTCTACTTGTTGGACATATACACAACATCTATCCTTCATCACGTATCAACAGCATTCAACAAGGAAAAAAAAAACTCTCAGAGTCATTTTGTTCCCTGAGGCCCAGGTGTAATCACCTGGATTGTCACTCTGATAGCTGAAGGGAAGCTACACATTAAAACCCCATTAAAGTTTTCATTATTCCGCAGAGCAGATGGGTGTGATGAATAGATTGGTCCAATCACCACATGTGGCCCTACCTGCCATTAATCAACACTAGCTCACATGCTGTGGGCTACAGAGCCGTGGTTGGGGAAATCATGGCTCTACTGCCTGACACGGAAAATGGTTCGATTGAAGAAATTATGATAACAACCTGACCTTTACTGTCACACCAAAATTCAAATCAGAAAACTGAAATCAGGTTCAGAAAGCAAACCCGCAGGACAAATCAGAGACTTTTCCATCACAGAGTCAGTATGACTAAGCAGTTGGTTGGACAGAGTGGAAAAGTGTCTCAATCTAACATGAGTGACAGATCAGGAGGAGGGTGGCTGAAATTACACCTCACATCCTCTGGACTTCAGTGTCATGTACAGACAGGAGAGGCAGAGGGTCAAACGGATTGGCTTGAGGGCTGTTTCCATGACGACAGAGTGTCTCTTGAGCCAGCTAAGTTCAGGACACATTGTGAATGGACATCATTATGTAATGCGCCAGATTGGAAAGATACAATCAGCGGAAGGCTATAGCCACTCCTCTTGTATATATTTATGTCTGAATGAATGTCAATGAAACAGATGAACAACCACAAGTTTGGCAAAAACAGAGGCTACTCACTTCCTCAAACAAGTAAACAACAATAATATAACAACAGGACAATAATGGACATTCCTGCTCTCCAAAATACAATGTGTGTACAGTGTATTTGCCAAGCCAGAACAAGTGGTGGAATGAGTGGACGAGAGTGTGAAGAAAGTGCAAGAGAGGAAAAAAGTATGTCATTCATCATGTTTTACACCTGGCAGACTGAGCTGCGATGGGAATACAAATCCCACCCAGCAGAAAAGAGCACTAGATGGATCCAAAAGAACAAAAGGATGCAACAAATTGTTTGATAAAAAAAACAACAAAAAACAGAAAGCTTTCTAGCTGCTGCCATGCTGCAGAAATTAGTTTGAATCAAGCTAGCCTTAAACATCTGCTTAAGCATTTAAGTTAAAACCATTGGCAGGAACATGGGGTCTGTTTGATGTATTACATGCAAAACAATCATTTTAGGTCCCGGTGGATCAATTGGTTCAAATGTAGAACACCATGCTCTCACTGAAATGAAATCAAAAGTTCTGGAGTTGCTCTATTAAAATGAGTAAAAAAAAAAAAAAGTTAAATACAATAATACATCTGTCAGCAAAATTTTATGAACTTATTCTGTTACCTGAGTTCAACTGCTTTTGCTGTAATGGGGAATCTATTGCTCACTATTGAAAAAGCTCCAGTGTGAGTTCATTGGCAGTGGCCACCAGTATAAACTGTCACTCTGGAAGAATGAATAGGCCTTTCTCAGAGTCTATTGGACAAACTGCCTCTTTTATCCACTGACGATTCACTGATTTGCTTTGTTGTCGCGACCCGGAGAGCTGGCAAACAAACACATACATCAACATCTTTTCCTACCTTTCATTTTATTTATTGACAGTTGTTGCAAAAGAAAAGATGAAATCGTATCAACACATGCACAGGTAATCCATTGTATCCCAATCTGTGAAAGAGTCCTCTCTCGTTAACAAATAAAAAGACGAGACAAAGGCTATTCAAAGCCGGAGATGGAGACACAAACAACAGCTTCCGTACTGGAGTGAATCACTAGACTGTGAAGGTATGCTCATTAACGTGACAGTCTTTTTGAGCGCGCGCGCGTGCGTGTGTGTGTGTGTGTGTGTGTGTCTCTTTGTCATACATCTGTTCCCCAGAAAAACAGTAAAAAGTACTGTAAAGGACTGTGATAACAGTTAAAAGACAGCAAGTAACAGGTGTGTTGGCAGCTCGGCACCCTAAGGCAAGCTCTCGAAACACCTCTGGATTCGTTGTCTGTGCACACTTGTGAGAAAATGAGAGAACGGCAGAGATAAAAAGAGAGAATGCAGACAGAATAACAAAAATGCAGAGGAGGGAAGGGAAAAAAGAGAGTCTTGTTTGGCCTTCTTAACACAACAACCCTATAGGGAGGATATGGTGCCTTTACCATACTTCCTGAGCAGAGGAACTGATTTCAAACCGGATTTCAACATTACAGGGTTAAATCTCCTGCACAGAGGCCTCACACACTCACACCTATGCATACACACTGAATTCCTGGCAAGCGAAAACCGAACTTCCCCCAAGAAGTACTGACCAGAGACAAACAGAGTCAGTCTCTGATGCTGAGCACACTGGGGGACATCCGAAAAGAGAGAAAAGCTTCTTTGTAGTGATTCTCTCCCACAAGCCAGGCCCCTGCTGTCTTCAGCAGGTCCTGGTGACACCTCCAGAAGTCATCCAGGGCTTCCTATCTAATTAGTCCTCTAGCTAGTTTTCCCCTAACTGCCCCATTTCTCTCCACCAGGAATGTATACAGGAAACAGACACTATAAATACAGCGGGGAATGTTAATATGTCCATCTTGGGAGTGGCTATTAAGGCTCATCCGCACAGCTGAATGCAGGGTCTCTGGTTTTAATTAACAACTAAGAACATAGGGCATCATTCACCAATATCTTCCTAAGTTTTTTCTTAAATTTGTTCATGAGAAAGGTCCTTAGAAAAGTCAACGTCAGACATACGACGTGTTCTTAAACTGCAGAATTGTTCGCACCTGTGTTCTTATAATGATGAATCCCATTGTCTTTGTAAATTGAAAGCTCATGCCAGGTGATTGTAATTAGGTAAATGCCCCGTCAATCCCCATAAAAGGGCATGAGACTGCAGGGCCATGGGCATTCACAGAAATCACACACAGAAATTGAAAAGAAAAGTTGAAAGAAGTCAAGAAAGTCCATTTGAAAGAGGGTGGAGCGCTGGACTCCAAATGTAAAAAAAAACCTCAGTAGTTCTGAAGTGGAAGTATTGCTGCAGGAAGTGAACACCAAACGAGCTGTCATATTTAGTAGCATAAGTAGTGGATATAAAATAACAGAGAAAAAAGATGCATGGGATGCTATTACTTGTTTTGTGAACACTGTATCTGGAGAAGGGCACACAACTGATGAAATAAAAAACGGTTTGATCTCAAATCTGAGGCCAAACAAATATTGCCAGCTGAGCATTTGGACACAGACCTGGGTCCTGTGTCAGTGGTTTCATCTCCTATATCAGAATCAGAAGGTAAGCTGATTTTTCAGAATTAATACAATTTGACGGTATATTTGATCTAAAAGCTGTGGCTGTAAAACCATGGAACATGTGACACATTTAAACATCAGTGTGTCAACCCTAAAGGCAGGTGATACTATGTGAATATATATTGTGAATAAGTGTTCTCTTCTTCTTCGTGTCCATGTGTTTAAAAAGTGTTGTGCTTAGTTTGTATTCAAAATTTAAACATTTGCTTTTGCAGTATAGACCGAACATTGCCTAATTGAAACCCCCAAAAATAAAAGGTCATTACAGTGGTTTGATTTTTATAATTTATTTACAGATGATCTGAGGCTGAACCTGGCTGCCAGTACCTTCCTGCAGCAGTATCTCCATGCATGCACCCAGGTCCCGTTCAACTGCCCCACATCTAATCTCAGATAGCCTCAACACTGGCCACAATCTCCAAGACACTTAAAGAAATTAATGCCAATTTAAAAATATATATACATATATGCACTGAAACCTGTTTGTTTTTTAGTGGTGCGATTTTTTTTATTGAGATTAATTGTAAGCTATTGTAAAAATCAAATACATTTTAAAGCCTTTATTTACAAACAAGCAACTAATTGCTGTTGAAATTGGACAGCAAGTCTGATGTCCGGTCCCAGAAGTGGGTGAAGACGCACATCCTCTTATTGTTATGGTGGCTGAGAGGGAAGTGGTACACATTTCATGGTGATGTTGTGCAAGACGCATCATGTTTTTGCAAGAATAAAACACAATTTCTCAGCTGTTCTCTTTATACACGCCTTCTCTGGTTCGTAAAGCAGCTTGCCACCTGCTGTGTCCAAACACATCCAGCGTCTTTTTAAGATGCCAATGGTGCGCTCGATGGTGGAGCGAGTACATGTGTGCTGCTGATTGAAGGACACCTCCTGGTGATATCCTCGATCTCCTAATGAAACAAGTCATTACAAGAGTAGAAGCCCACTGTTGCTGGAATTTTACCCAAAGATGCATACCAATGAGCCATGCATCTCCAGCAGCTCCTTGTTCTAGGCGCATACCCACAGAACTCTTTTGTAAAATGAAGGAGCTGTGTGCACCTCCTTAGAAGCAGGGGACCACATTCAGAAGGTGGTTCGGGAGTCGCAGATGAGTTGTGCATTTATGGAGTGGCATTGCTCGTGGTAGAGATATGGAAACAGATCTGGAAAGGGTGCCTTAATGCGTATGTGCGTAGCTCAAAAGCCCAAGGTCGAGAGTACCTGCATGTGAGGTGGTACAGGGTTAGACCATCTGTTCTGGCTCCGCAGTGTTGGCTCCAAACTATTGCAAAGCTCCATGAGAACAGCTCTTGGTAACCTAAAGTATCCCAGGAGGTACACGTCTCTCTCTGCAAATAGATTTACATGATCCTGGAAGATGTGTTCCCTCCTCAGGGCACAATCTGCAACATTTTGCAGCAGCAGTAAATATACCATTGTATGAGTAAGCCTAGGGTGCAGAAATAGACCTACTTTGGGCCTATAAATAGCTTGATGAATCACTGAATATTAGATGGAATGGTTCCTAATTAACATAATTGATGTGAATTGAAGGGTTAGTGTGGTGTTTATTTTAAAAGACCATAATGCTTTGTAAATTAATGAAAATAAATATTAGAAAATATTATAAATGACAAAAATATGATTGAAATTTAAATCTTATAATATTATACAACTGCGGAATTGAAAAAAATGCAATGATCAATTATTGTGCACAAACGTGTCAGCACTCAAATGTGCTCAAGCGTGCTCCTGAGTGTGCGTATATTCTGTTCTTACGTAAGAACAAATCCCAAATAAGAAAACATTGGTGAATGTCAGAATCTTCATGAAAACTTTAAGGGGGTTTTAAGAAGAAAGTTCTTCTTAAGAAAAGTTGGTGAATATCGTGTGAGTTGTTGTTGTGAGTATTCATTTTACATGATCTTCTAGTGAACAAAAATCCATCTGTCTTAAGAACATTTGCCACTGTCATTTTAAATTTCGGGCAATCTGAGTGAGCAACAGAAGACTCCCAAAAATAAATAAAATACCGTAAATTAAGTGTCATTTTTCAAGACGGTAAAAGATTAATTGGAATACCATTTGAAACCATATTATTGTAAGAAATGTCTGATTTGGGGAAAATCTAGCTTGACAAAGAAAAATTTACACCAACCTAGCAATGTGGTTAGAGGCAACCAACAATTCTGTCAAGGGTAAAGAAAAATTAGGTCTGTTGTTGAAGGCCTATACTCCAGGAGGGGAGTCAAGCATAAGCCTGTAAAGAAAAAATCTTCTCTTTGATGTTATTTCTGTCCTTTCACTGACCCTGGCACCCAAGGCGATTCATAAACAGCTGGAAAGAAGCAATTTATCTAATGAATATGTCTGTGTCCAATGTCCTGGTGAGCCACTTGCACGGCTGACACTGGAGAGAAATGAGCACATGAGCATAAAATGATGCTTGTGGTCATGCCCGTTTAACTGAATACCTGACAGGCAGGCTGGGGGTTTGTTCAATTTCACCCACCACAGTGCTATAAAATGGCAGGCATCTTCAGCAAATTAAGAAGATCTTTTGAAATGGGAAACTGGATATTAAACACTGAAACTAGCATCCAGTAGATGAGAGTTAGTCTTTAGAGACCGAGCTCGATCACTCTCCCGCCATGCTTCCCCAATCTCCATGTGCAGCCAAGCAAACCACCACCCACTGATAGCTGGCGATTCCCAACGGAGCCACACGCCAGCACACTGTATCGATCTGCATGATGACTTAGCAGAATCGTCAGCCTCCCAAGCATGACTGTCACATACCCAGATTGTTCACTTGATTAGCATTTCAGGCTTCCGAATCGTCCGCTGGAGTCCCCCGCCTCCCTCCTCACCTCACGCCATCCATCTCAGCAGGACTAGCAAGAAAAAGGGAAACCTGCAGTGTCAGCCTCTCTCACACATGAGAGAACCGGACATTGTCAATGGAGAATTGAACAACTACCCTGCCAGTTTCTCCCCCCACAACTCTCCCAAGCACAACTGTTGATGACATGCCCACCCGTCCAAACACCCCCTCCTGCCAGGGTTCTGCTCATCATGCCTTCTTTCTGTCTGTGAATGGACAGTGCACGAGGCACTGAGCCAACATGGCTGCATCAGAGCAGTCTAGACCTTAATTATGATTTAGTCCACTTATTCTTCCAAATAAGCAAGGATGAAAACCACGGATTATTGTACAATTACTCCTTTGATTGTAACTTTTTGTATATATGCAGTTTTTAGAGTACTTTATTAAGTCAGTAATTTCATTTTTGCTTCTCAGTTTTTACTGTAGTAATGTACTTTAAAGAGGACATATCATGCTTTTTGTGATTTTTTGTTATTTCTATACTGAACAAGTTATGTTACTTATTCCAACTCATGCAGATTCTCTCTGGGAAGGAGGAATCTTGAATCAATTTGCTTAATCACACCAAAGCCATAGGAAAGTTTGCAACATGCAAGCC